>NW_027279651.1:0-230000 GCF_046629955.1 Centroberyx affinis
TTCACATCTGGTTTTGTAAATGGATTTTTTGCAATAAAGGTTGTTAAAAAAGAAAAGGCCAAGGAATCCTCTATGAGTGGTGATGCCACTTTTTCATAGAGTTGATTGATGAGGAGGCGGGTTTTTTAATACGTTTGGATCTGATAGATTGAACATAACCTGCTGTGGAGCAGGTTAGCTGTGCAGTTACCATGGTGATGTATTGGGGGTGATGATGCTCATACTCCTACTCCTCCTCTTTGTGGCACAGTTCACCCCTGACAGTGATGTGTCCAGTTCAAAAGTGAGCCGCCGTCATGGGACCAAAAATCCAGGGTTAAGGCCAAAGTTAGCTTGCTGACCCACTGATCTTGGTTGCAGGTCCCAGGTGATTTTCAGTGATTACCACAACTTCAACCGGTGAATGAAACCCTTCATACTCTTGGCCCTACATAGCACATGGTTGCCCGGCTCTGCTGATTTCCAAGTTATTCTGCCCTCTGGTGAAATTATGGAAGCATAGCATCCTGAGAGCTGCTTCAGTGCTGAGCCTCTACTGTAGTCCTCCACATGCAACAATCTACACAGTGGATGAGTGGGTGTCATGTGAGAGCTGTACAGACTACAGAGGCACCAGTGATACTCGCGTAAAAGGTTAACTCACAGGCATCATGGGGCATGAAACAGAAGACGATCATTATAACAATAAAAATGAGCATTTACAGGAAAAGGGTCATTAGGGCTGTTTTGAGTGTCAATTCCTCATAGACAACAACACAATACAGTCTTGTGACAGGGCCTGGTTTGTTTTACAACACAATTAACTTCTATCACTGTATGATACACAGTGATGGAGAGCATCTGTCACACAAGAGATAACAACACTGTCAGGGACCAAATAATTCTTTATGTCTTATTCGTAGATCAGTATTTGTTGATTATTTGTTTCAGGCCAATTATGTTGTTGTTGGTGTTTGTGCATGGTGCGATTTCCCAGCCTAAACTCCTATGTATGTATAGAACCTAAAAATGACAGTTAAATTAACTTGACTTTCCTTGACATGCCATGCTCAAGTGCACACTGTGTTATGGTGTAGTATCTTCACAGTGTGATACTTCCAGATCAGCAGGAATCCATCCAGACCGGGTACTGGTCCACTTCCTGGACATCATGCTGTTCTCATTTTGCTGGTTCTGTCTCCCAGAAGCATAACCTACTACCCTCTGCTGAGTTTCTTTTATACTCATCAGTTGTTTCCCCCCCCCTTAAGTTAGGACTTTTATCTGATTTTTCTTTTACTTTCATTTATTCAGTGGAAAGTAGCTATATCCTGTTCCTCATTCATGCAATTACACACATTCACTCCTGGGGGCTTTCCAGTGCAACCACAGCCTTCTAGCTACTGCTGGCCACTGGGCAACTGTATGAGTTTAGTGCCTTGCTCAAGGACACACTGGGAGTTGGCCTAGTTGTTGACGAGAGGGAGAGCACTCATTCACTTTCCCCAACCGGTCCGGGGTTTCCCTATATGCTATCGCCCAAATGTAGATAATGTAAGATTTACGCCTATTTTGACTGCAGTGAATATCTACCTCTACGTTTTCCTATCACAGGTAAGTCAAGTCAAGGTAAACTCGACTCCCACTCAGAATAGGGTGCGGTTCAGCCTGCCTATTTGAGGAAGTCAGAACCGGGGCAATTAGCAAAGCAAATTACCCAGGGCTTGAACTCTGTACTTGTATTGTCATCTTACTCAGTAGTACCAGAGCATTGTGTTATTACGACTCGTGTAGATAGAATGAGGTTTTTTTTTTTTTTCATTTTTTAGTTAACGCCCATTTCTGGTTAAACGAAACTTTATGAAAACAGGCGGAACTGATAGTCTCAAATGTGATTCCCCGGCATATCGCAGGCAAGTTGCAGCAGAGATGACACTGTGGGCCTCCTCCTCTGCACAAGTCTTGAAGAGGAAAGGGACGCAACGCAGTCAACCCAGGTAGGACTGGTGAAAGTGTTAACGACGGCATTGTAAAGCCTCAGGTGATATCGGGGGCTCAGGGGGACAAATGTCAGGAACAAACTAGCTCATCCTAGCGCAGTGGCGGTTTGTGCTCGTTGTGACAGATAGGATCACACGTGAGGGTCGATAAATAGTCAGTGCAAATTGGTGTACGTATTTATCCTTACAGCTGGTTAGCATGTTACACCACGGACATGATTGGACGGGGCCTTTGTAGACAGGAATATGAAACCCGCCGAGTCTTAATAAATCAGTAGCAGTCGCCATTGTTTTCTGACATGGTTTTCATTGTTTTACTTTGTCGTGGAAAGTCTGAGTCACACGGGCAAGCTGACCTAGCTAGCTAAATCGATAGGCTATGAGAGCTAGTAAGCTAGTTAAAGTGCAGCCTAAACCACTCAAATTGTGCTGAGCAAAAGCAGTTTTTTGGGTGTGACATCGGGCTGTGACTGTATTCACAGTGTCGTGACACTGAATTAATAATATTACAGTCTCAGTCTGGGTATGTGTTTACTTGGCAGCCTGCGGCATGTTTTTAGTTGTGTCGTTGTAGGCTGGAATCGAAACAGGAAGTGATTTGCGTGCTACGCGCGTGATTGGTTGACTCTTGATGTCAAAGATCTTCTATGCTTGAGAAGAGGAGTCACTCGTTAGTAAAAGACAGTCCCACCTTTTGGTCGGCACATGTGGGCGTTAACTGTAACCAATGTGCTCTCCTGATCAGACACTAGCATCACCGTTAACACAGGGACTGATTTGTTGCAGGCCTGAAACGAATGTATTTTTCTTTAATTAAATAAATAAAAACATCTACATTTTTACACTTTTGTAACAAAGGATATGTGTATGAACATAGAATAAAGTGGCATGGGTACAAGACTGTGTACATAGCGTACTTTTTAATGAATGAATTTAAGGAATGAACTGCTCTTCCCATACAGCATAGTAAATGATGTCATCGATTTTCTTTTCCTCATTTTCAACAGTGATACTATAGTAACATGATATAATAATGTAATAGTAGTTACTGATTTGTAATGATTTTCGCCCATGTGACCACCCTCATCCCCTAAAATATATATGTGTGTATATATATATAGACCGCTCTGATCAGTGGGAACTTGCTAAAGCTTGTCGGTGGTGTAGTATTTCATAAGGAACTCAAGAATAAAACACAATTTCTTGACAAAGTTGAAGTAAGATTGACTGAAGGATTCAACAGGAACATATATAGTTGTTTCACAATATGATTGTTCATGGTAAGTCTACCTTAAACCGTTAAAACATAATGGATAATGATAAAATTCCCTATGGGGAAAATCAACAGGACACATAGGAACCTGACATTTCAGCTCTGCCGCACTTAATGATTGCGGTAACCAGAAGTTGAGGCACAGTGAGACCTCTTGCTGGTTCCTCTCTGACTGTCTTCCTCACTTATTATTGGATGTGGAAAGAGGCCGCTGGGGCACAGTTCAAGGCAGCGAGTGGGAGACGAGCAGTAGAGCATAATTGTTCACGTTTGTATCACTTTAGGATATGTATGCAGGCAAGTTTGTTAGGAAAGACTATTCAAAGTCCAAATGAAAAAAAAAACTGTGTTTGTTATGCAAAGCTAGACATGGTCGAATGAATTTGACTCACTTGGCAGAATTGAAAGTGAAAGGAATCTACAAGGGTGGGATATTCCACTGATGATCATTTCTTCCACTGCAGAAACTACTGAGACGTGAAGATGAAGTGTCCAGGATGTGACCACGTTGTTGTGGAAAAGACAGCCAATTTCTGCAGCAAGTGTGGCCTTAAGCTGTCTGTCCAACCAGCAAACAAACCACCTGGTAAGTAGTTTGTACATTTATCATAAACCATACATTTCAAATCTGATTCATTTTTAGGTTTTGATTAATACACGATGATCGATACAATGGCTAAAAGACTGTCTTAGCTTCTGATATTTGCTGACATACCATAACATAAAAAAACAAACATTTGTGATCATACAGAAATGGTTTCATTGATTAAACATATTCTAGATCATTTTGGTGTGTCAGATTAAAAAGAACAAAGTAAATGTATCAACACTGGACATTTTCATTAGGTAGGATTTAAAATATTCTGTTACTACAGCATCCAAAATGTATTTTGAGGTAATGTAGTATACTAATAGGCTACTGTAGTGTGGGCTGGACCCATGATATAAACCCAATTTAACAGGTATAATGAAACGCCAGTTCTCTCTGTAAAGATTGTCAAGATGAGATGTGACGTAGTTTTTCTTCAACCGTCAAAAAATGTTTTTGTCATTTGTCATTCTGTACATAGTAATGAGTCACTGAAGTTGTTTGTCAAAGGCCACATCCAGATAGTGTGGCTAGTTTCTGGCCTCAAGATGGTGCTGTCCCTGCATTATCAGCCCACCTTTGGCCAGGATTAGGATTGGTTCTGATTAAACAAACAGCCTCTTCATATACTAATTAAGATTATATTTAAAATCAAGTTCAGTATCATGACTTAATCTAAATGTATGTTTAATATATGTATGTTTTATACCCATGTGGTTTATTAAGTCAAGATGAACTATTCCTCATAGTGAACATGTAAAGCATTCAAGCATTAAATTGGCCTCAGTGGGTTCAAACTAGTTATCTTGTGTTAGCTGTTTCAAGAAAGCTGTGTTGTATACGAGTGATAATTACAACAGAGGTACAAATAAAAGGTCCAAATGGGTGCAATCAGTGCTTTTGCAGAGATTTTTTTAATATATAAAATAATATTACAGGAATGCTTATCTTGTTAATTTTAACTCCAGAAACTATTTTAGAAATTTCCTTATTTAGACATTGCTGAAGAAATCAATTTTTTTGTGTGTTTTTGATGCAGATTGCCTCTCCATTCAAATCCTTCACTGATCACATGTTGTAGCCCGGATTTGGCTAGAATGCAAATTGACTGCTGCAATCTGTGCTGCTGTGGATAAGGGCCTCTCTCACGGCACGCAGCGCTCTGCAGGCATTATTCATGTCTTTGGTTGCTGTCTGATTTGTGTACCAAATATTTTTAATCCAGATACAGGAAGTCAGCCCATTTCCAGCTCGGTGGAACCAGCCTCGGACGGTGCCACTGACAAATCAGAGTCAGAGAATCACTCCTCAACTGTGGACAGCCATGAATCCAATAAATCCCCCAAACGGCCGAATGAAGAGACCAACAACAACCCAAAGAAAAAGGTGGGCTTAAGTCTCAAAGGGTCATCTCACTGAGGGCTCCGTATGAGTTTGTGCATATGTTATGATAACCTATTCTAACAATTAGATTTCTGTAGCATATGAAATATATCAGTGCAGATCATAGTAATATTTTCTCTGTGTGAAAAGAGTTTTTTATATCTTATCAGAGTTTGCATTAGCCAGTAACTGCTAGCTTTAGCTTGCAATAAATGTTTTTAAAGGTTGAAATTTGACCTGGAAGATCTTTAAGATAGAGTGCCTTGACCCTTTTTTAGATTTTTACATTTATTTATTATTTCCTACTAGCAAGGAAATATTTCAAGCTTTGTCCTACAGTTATTTTAACCTGTTCCCCAAATCGTGCGTCTGGACAGTAGATCCAAGTGCATTGTTTTTTTAATTCTTCTTCTTCTTCATGTCTTGTTTCTTTAATTGAAAGCCTAGACATATTCAGTGAAAACAAATGTTGAAATCATACTATAAGCCCATTGTGTTAAATTCTGTCATTATCATATGCTAAATATGATGTAATCACATAATTTGGAATAGGCTTTAGAATTACTTTGAAAGTCTAAAATTCTATTCTTAGTTTGTCAAGAATGCTATATACAGAAGATAGATGACTGTATATTTAGATTGAAAGCAGAGGCTTGGTTACATACTAGTGGTAATGGGCATTTGTGAAATTGACGTTATCACCTCTGGTCTTAATAGAGAAAAAAGAGGAAGAAGGCCAAAAAGAAGAAAGATGGCTGTATGCCATTGGACCAAGAGCAGATGAACTCTGACCTGTCCCTCATCTCCCTGGACGACAACCAGGTGAAGCAGGCGCAGGAAGGAGGAGACTCTTCCGACAGCGACAGCTCCACTAATGCAATGGATGAAACGCCAGACTCACTCCCTGATGGCTCTTCCTCACTGGAGAGCCAGCCCAGTTCCTTGGTAGCTAACGATGCTCCCAGACCAGCTGAGGGCTTTCAAAGTGAAAAAACTGCTGCCACTCTCGAGCCAAGCGCAGAGAGTCAGTCTGCTCTAGCCCCAGATAAGCAGGTCATGGGAGACGGCAATGTACCAAAATCAACTGAGACTCAGACATCCGAGCCAGCTCCAGCTGACACTCCTACTTCCCATTCTGTCTCAGAAGACAAGACCAGTAGGACTCCTCAGTCAGGTCCAGGTAAAGGGGCAAAGGTCTCCAACCCGAAAGAGCAGAAGACTGAGGCAAACGGCTCAAAGACCATGAAAGACACGACTACAGCCAAACAGACTAAACTGGACCAGAATGCCAACGTGGATCCAAACGCAAATCAGACGGGGCAACCCAAGCAGAAAGGGAAAACTGCTCAACAGAGCCAGAAACCGAAGCAAACAGCGGCTGTTGGGAGCCAAATGGTTTTTGGCCCTCAAAAACCACCAAAGGTAATGACAGTTGACAATTAGAAGCTTCTTTTTTATTTTATTTTACTAGCGGGCAAAAGACAGGGATTCATTTTCTTGCCTGGATGAGTTTATAAGTCTAACCTAATTGAATAATGCTACATGTCCAGGCTGAAAGCACAGGCTCCAGTGTGGACCCGCAGGTGAAGACGGAGCGTGTGGAGGTTCAGCAGTCTGCACATGGGGCAGGACAGACCTCCTCTGCACCACAA
Source organism: Centroberyx affinis (assembly GCF_046629955.1). NCBI lineage: Eukaryota > Metazoa > Chordata > Actinopteri > Beryciformes > Berycidae > Centroberyx > Centroberyx affinis. The sequence continues at coordinate 6,877 of NW_027279651.1, forward strand.
ACCACAGATGTCAACAAGGGAAACAAAGACAGCAATAAGGATAACGCAGAATCCAAGACACAGGCTGAACCACCACCAAAAAGGTAATCAAACTCTGATGGTGCTTAAATTTGGATTTAGATATCACCTTCACCAGTTTTAATGCTGTCAATTGTTATTGCATTTCAGAATAAGCAGCAGGAACAAGACCATTGCTGCAAGTGACAGACTCACGATTTACTTCCATGCAGTCCTCTCAAAGGATTTCAAACTTGACCCAGTTGAAGATCGCATCTTCGTCAGGGCTGGAGCCCGCATCGGGACATGGGAAGATAATACAGTTGAGCTGTCTGTGACTAGGTGAATTTTTCTTGAATTAATCTTAAATTAACCTTAGAAAGTCTTACAACCTCCTATTGCTAAGTGGTGTCCAAGTGTCGAGTAGTTCATATTTTTTTTGTCCTAAAGCTTGGTGCCCATTGCTTGTTTCTTCAAAATATGCATTATGGAGTTGGAAATAACACTCAATGAAAGTAAAAAAAAATTAGCATAATTTCTCAGTAAAACCTGGGATTATACCTAAAACAATGTTCTTCTTGAGCTTTTTCCAACATGACTTTGCAACGCTGCCAAGATCTAGGCTTCTGCATGCCTTGTTATGTAATTATTTCAATCAAATGTGCTGTCTGACTTGTACACTTGGATATTGCCATTTTAAAGTAATGTGACTATTCTGATGTAATCTTTAGTGGTCATATTGGATAAAACAACAACTGTGGCAGAAGGGAGAAGAGTTGTCACTGAAAGACTTTCCTCATGGGTTCCTTAAATGTTTGCTCTTTATTAAAATTCATTATACATGGCAATATTTTATTTCAGAGCATTTACTGCTAGAGCTCAGTGCAGCTTAATGTGCCTGAAAATACAGTATATTGGTCTGTAATCTGTGACATCCTATATGTTGACATACTAGTCTTTGTCATTCAGTTTCAGTTGTGTCAAATTCTATGACAGATTATGAAGTTAGAATGATAGCAATGTGTTATCTCAAGCATATTTAAACATAGCCAGTCAGCATCATAGTCGTTCTACTTGGCATAAATACCCATAAAGTCATCAAGTAAATTCATGGATATCATCTAAGTTCAAAGCCTTTGGCTAGTTAGGGCTATTGAAAGTAAACAGTTAATTGTCTGGCTGCCAGTGTCTCTTGCTTGCTTGCTCTCTTGCTCGCTATTTTTTTTTTTATAATGCTTTTATCACATTATGATGATATTTTCAATAGAAATCAGAATGTTTATAATTATGGAGTAACGTTGTTAAGTAAAGTTAAGTAAACTTGTTAAGTAAAATGACTGAAAAACGATAACATATTTACAATTTCCTTTTTTTCTTTCTTTTCACACAGGGATCTTGGAGAACATGGATTTCTGGTTGAGGGCAGCGTAGTTACACCAAAAGCTGAAGCTGAATCTGTGTCGATACCATACAAGTATCTCGTCTACAAGAACAAAAAGAACAAATATGAGTATGAGTACATATACAAACTGGATTATGTGCAACAAACTACCAATAGGTGTTTGTTTGTGATGCCCCATTTCCTTAATGAGGAAGGTAAGTGCAAGTTTCACTTTGTACAGTCATAATAATCTTTCAGTGCATACATACTACTCATGAAATATTGTATGTACCTAACATATTTGAAATAAACACAATTTATTCTTATTATTCTTATTCTTATTATTTATTATTATCTTATACTTATTCTTATTTTATTTACTTTTTTTTGTAAAAGGGGACTGGCATCAATATGATGACATCATCTGTGCGGAGCCATCAAAGAACGTGCTCAAACGCGTAAAAGAAGTCTTGTGGCCTGAACAAAGGAAGAGTGTGGTCCAAGGCAGAGAGATTGCAGGGAAAATCATGTTAGAGACCATATTTGATCTTCTCAGGAGCTGGACTGATATCAATTTGAAGAGTTTCCTGATCCAATTGAATCAGTTCTTCCAGATTTATGGGAACCCCTATGTTTTTGAGGAGACGCAGAAGAGGTGGAGCTCCTTAGACTATGGAGAAGACGATGTAAGTAAACAACTTCCACACAGTTGCCTTGTAGATAGTCTGGAAACACCCGGGTATTAACTTCTCAAAATATTTTCTCTGTGTCTCTGCTTTGATTCTTTTTTAGGTGAGGAAGCTGGTAAAGGAATTCATGCTGGCAAACGTCATTCCTCAGTTGCTGAAGGACGGAGACGGGAAGAGCCTCTACATTAAGGATCCTATTCGGGCGGCTGTGATCATGCTTTGTGTGTGGAAGCGGCACGCTATCAAACTGGATGCCGGTGAGCTCCATCGACTCTGCAATGCACTGAGCTTCCCCAAGCAAACCAAGGATGATCTCCTCCAGTACTGGAAAGATTTTTCCTGTGACGTCTCCAGTCTCAAAAAGTAGGTACTTTTAATTTTTTTGTGTCCACTTGGTAAAATCCTCCGCTGATTACAGTTCACATAGGTTGTTGTGTTTAATCTTTTTGATAATCCAGTAATCAATCCAATAATCTTTCTAATGATAGTTGTGATCTGCCAATTAAAGACTGCAAACCTAATGTGTCCTATAGTGATTTTGCTGCCATTTGATCATTCATTTACTGTTCTGAAGCTAATAGATTTCTCTTTGTCTAGTCTGCCAGAAATGCTGGTGGCTCTGATGAACGCTGTGAAAACAGAGAGAATGCCACGATGGATTTTGGTAATTCCGCTTCTCCACTTCCTCAAAGGCACCACAAAGCCTTTCCAGGCAGCACTCTCTGGCAGCTCGAAGTATGACGCATCTTGGGCAGGTTTGCAAGGCCTCAAAGTGGGTAACCCTACATCCTGGAGCAGTCAAGAAAGGAGGTAAGGCTACCTCTGCCAAATTATAGCTGACAAAAACTTACAGTACATAGCATTGCAAATGATAGGCATAAAGTTTTTACATATGTTTGGTTGCTTATGATGCATCCCATTTTCAGGGCAATTTTGAATGTGATGAAAAACCACAGCCATTTGGTGGAAATGGACACACTTGCAGCCCGATCCTGGATGTGCCTGATGACACTTGATGAGCTGGTAGAGTGTAGCAACATCATTGAAACTGAGCTTTTGGACATGCTTCATGTCTTCAGTATAAGAGCTCCACAGGATGTCTCCTACAGCAGCTACCAGGTGAAGTGGAAATATCAGTTGAACATAAGAAATTTCAAGGTTATATCATTAAATTATTATTTAATGTTCTTGGTTTTCTGTTTTGCAGACAGTGTCTGATGTTCTCTCGCATATTCAACGGCTCCTCATTGAGCAAAAATACAGGTGATTTACTTTCATGACTATTATTGTTTTTTAATTGAATAGTATTGACAAGATGGCACTACATGTACAAAAACAGTTTATGCTTGCATTGCTTGCAACTGGCATTGGTGGTTGGTCTACTTGTACCGTATCTTTACTTTCAAAATATCTACACATCTGTGTGCTGTGACCTGTTACTGTCTGGTGTTACTGTTCTTTGTTGTTTCCCATATACTTTAGTATTTCCATGTGCAGACTGTGAGAGTTATTTTCCTCTTGGAGGACAGTAACGTATCTATCTAGTTGATGCTGTAATCGTCCACTCCTGTTTCTTTTGTTTATGACAGTTATTTTAGCGAGGCTTACAGGAGAGAGTGCCTGGCAACAGCAGTGAAACTGCTAGAGAAGATCTGTAAAGGAGTCACATCTGCATCGTACTCCCAGGACTTTACAAACATTCCTGTAGCTTGCATGCATCTGGTTGCATCAGTATTTGACTTCATTCACTGTAAAGAGACAGAGGTATGTGAAGTGAAACATTTGAAGTGAGTTGTTCACATTTACACAGTTTGGTTTTGGCTTTCTCAAATGCTAGTAATTCTCATTAAGGTGCCCCAAGGAGTGGAAAGAGACCAGCTGTATGCAAAAGACTTGGAGATGATGTCCCAGGCAATGGCCATTATGAGAAAGTGGATCAGTCAGACCTTCAGAGACAGGTTGCTTAACAGGGGCATGACCTCCATGTACCTGCAAGTCAGTGTCACACCTGCAGAGATTGAAGTGAGTAGTGTCAATGTATTTTATACAGAGTATATAGAGGGCTGCACTTACAAATAAAATACAAAATATTGGGATGGGTGCCCAAAAGTATACATTGGTAAGTGAATGTGGGGGCATATTTCTCATGGTGCCTTTTATTGGTTGTGTTTCATAGATGTGGAACAACATAATCTCCCTCCATTTCAAAAATGAAGATTGGACAGAAGAATGGAGAAAGATATTCACTAAGGATTTTGAGGGCAAGCTTAAAAAGGTATTTAATACATCCTTTACAGATTTTGGCTTGATTGTCTATCAGGGAAATGTGTAATTAATTTTTACTATGTGTCTGTGTGGCTTTAGGAATCTGCATTGGATCAGATTGAATTCTACTGCTCAAAGATTGAGGGACTCAGTGGTTCCCATCCACATGTTGCTGCCAGCGTTGAGAAGTGTGCTCTTGAGGCTGTTACATCCTTGTGCCAGGTATGGGGACTTCCTGAAATAGTCTAGGAGAGTCCAGTCCATATTTGTGACCAATAACAACTTTCCCCTAAAGCCAGAAACCACAGAATTACAAACTGAACCTTTGATGTCATTAAAGTGGGAAATCTCCCACTGCTCCATGGAAAATGAATGGAGAAAGATGTTTATGGCTTTATGATTTATGGCTTTTGGAGACATTTGTACAAGTTCAAGTATTGATTGAACTGTCATAGACCACTGCAAGAACATTTACGAATTCTTAAATTGAGCAGTATTCCCCTTTTTCATGGGTGAGCAAATATTAAAAGGCACTGTGTGAGTCTGATTTATTTCCAATTTTGTTTAATATATTTAAAAGATAAATAATAATGACTGATCAATGACTTCTTTTCTCCATATGCAGACCAAGTCCGAGGGCAAACTATTTGAGAGGCTTAAGATAAACTGGAAGTTTGGAACACTCATTTCAGCCATTATCCAGAAATCCTGGCCAAGGGACCGTCAAGGAAATTATCGGGAAGAGGAAGAAGTGGTCCTGCAGCACCTCCTCTCCTGGACAGCCGCCAAAGACATTTTCCAGCTACATGGTATCTCCTCAGAACAAAACAGTGAAAACATGCACACCCGAAACCATAAAATGTGCAGGGTAGGAAGGTAGAATATTAGCATCAGAAGAGTATGCTGCCATGGTCTATTAAGTAGTTGCTCTGGCCTCAGTTTTATGGCTGCGTGGCGGTGGTCTCAAGCATTGTAATCATCGATGTGGTTTCAGATAAAGCACTTTTTAACATTCAACTTCTTTCACTACAGGTGCGGAAGAGAGGCTGATTGAGAAGCTCTCATTAGACGCCAGGGACAGAATTGCTATAGCAATATCATCCTTCTCTACCATCACCAATCAGCTGGTCCATGGAAACATTAAGATCAGCCTGCTCAATTTCATTTTGGAGAGGAAGAATGCTTTCTTAGAACTGCTAAAAATCGGTAATAAAAGTCTGCTTCTCATTTTCATGAAAGATGTCTCAAGAGATTTATAGTTTAATTTTGAATTATTAACCCTACACAGCACTTATTTCGTATGAGAGTACACAATGGTCTAATGGAAATATTAAGATGATAATGTGTGCTTTGACATAAACAGACTGCTTCTCTGAGAATGACCACTGCCAGGATAATGCCAAAATGAAGAGGCTATTAGTGTGGAGACAGAATGAAGTGAAAGCTGTGTACCATGAGAAGGAGCTCGTGGACATCTTACTAACAATGAGCCACAAACTTGAGGAACATATGACAGGTATGTTGGTGGTGTCAGGGCAATCGGTCCGTTTGGTTTGATTTTGTGCTCACAGCTGCATCAAATTTCATAATTACATGTTTAATTTGCATGATAGTGGATGCTGCTGACATGGAAGACAGACAACAAGTCAACATTGAGACCATGCCCCTGAACCATTTCATGGAGGTTCATCCATTTGACCAACTGTCCTCTCCGATGGCTGGTGTGGTCACCTACTTTGATCTCCATGAAGACATCAGATACATGGCAGAGGTTCTGCATACCTTCAAAGACAGTTACATATTCAAAGTGTGCTGGGAGAATCAAGCCATAATCCTGGCCACTGCAGAGAGGGAAAGTGAAGACCCTGATGAATCTGGAGTAGTAGATATTATGGCCACACCAGAAAGGATACATGAGGACATTTTCGAGCCTTGCTATGATGATTACAAAAACTTCTACAATTGCCTGAAGAATGGCAGTATCAGGCTCGGGGAGGTTGACAAACTCTTCAAAGTTTACAAGGGGAAGTACGAAGAGCTTGCACAGGACTTGGACATTATGTGCAGTGTCGATAAATCAAATGACAAACAGTGGATCCAGAGAAGGGTTCAACAGATTGAGCAGTATCATGAACTTCATCTGGCTGTGGCATCAGCTCAGATTATCATAGTGGTCAAGGAGACACTTTGTCTTCAAGGTGACTTCAAGGTTCTGCAGACACTGCTAGAAGTTGTAAGTGCCAATGTTTTGAAGCATATTACACCATCAGTACTATTATGTTTCATGTTAAAAATATGTTTTAGATGTCAAGGTCAACAACATGTAAAAATGTTGTATTATGCTATACAAAAATTAGACACTACTGTCATTACTTGGGACATCCTCAACTTTCTATTAGAAGATAATGCATAAAAAGACAATGTATTGAGTTAGTTCTCATCATAAGAACAGAAATTATGTCTCTGTTACTTCTTTCATAAACTATGATTTAGACATCACAATAAAATTCATGCATGTCTCCTTGTGATTTGTGTTTCTGTTATGTATTCAGAAGTGCATTTACCTTAGTTGAGAATAAGCATGGCTTTCTTCTCTCTTCAGACACATGCAGACTTTCAGAAAGAGCAGCTCAATCGGATTGACAATGATTTGATGCAGGCCAAGGTTGCTCTGGTGGATATCACTGAGACCCGCAGACTGTGCCTACACGAGCTGGGACTTAGAAAACACTTTGTCAACTGGGTAAAGGAAGCTCTTGAAGGTACGAATTAAAATGATCTACACTAATTGCAATAACAATTATTTTAATGTGCATTCAGACATATTTAAAAGGTTCATATTTCATTTCAGATATCAATGAGCTGAAGGTGTTTGTTGACCTGGCCTCCATCTCTGCTGGAGAGAATGACCTGGATGTGGATCGCGTCGCTTGCTTCCATGATGCTGTCCTTGGCTACTCATCAGTGCTTTATGAGCTCAAACCGGACTCAGGTTTTCTGGCCTTCAAGGAGGTCCTGAAAAAGCTCTGGAGAGCTTTGGAGAATGACAACAATCTACCAAAAAAACTGGTGAGAGGAGACCTTCAATACTGTACTACTGCAAATACTTAAATCTTGATTACTTCACAACACAATTGAGTATGTTTCTTCTGTTCCAGCGTGACACTGCACGCCATCTGGAATGGCTTAAGACTGTGAAGGACAGTCATGGGTCAGTGGAGCTGTCGTCTCTCTCCTTAGCATCAGCCATCAACAACAAAGGCATCTACCTGATAAGTGCACAGAATGTAAAAAAGGTAAATAAGAAAATCAAAGATATTATCATTGAATTCCTACTGCCATGCAATATGTTTTTCACTTAGAATGCAATGGCATTAAAGGTCCCTTCAAAATGTAAGTTTTAAAGTGTTTCTGTTTTTCAATCCAGCTGAGTCTTGACACAGCGTTGAAGCTACAAATTCCAGAGGAGCATGATGAGGGCCTGGAGATGCGCTGCTATTCCCTGGAGGACCTGCGGGAGCTCCAGAACAAACTCATGCTCATGTCTGGGAAAGGGGATCAGGGGCAGAATGAGGTGGATCACTTTGCTGAGGTATATCTAAGTGTTTTCTTTTGGTGTAATTAGCATAGTTATGACATTTGCTTACCATATGAATGTATTTATTCATTATTAATTTATTATACTTATGATTAAATGAAATAGAACAAACTCTTTAATAAATAAATGACTGAGCATTTTATTTTCATTTTATAGGATATATACTATAGTTCTAAAGTAATAATGGAATCTATTTAAAATCAAAAGTTAATTATTTAAGATTTTAATTTGTTTTATAGTTTGAAATGCGTAATACCTTGTACTAGAGCAAGCTTGTATATTTTAGAGATACAGCTAGTAATGCATTGTCTTTTTATTTCTAACAAAATACACTGTACTTAAATTTTGGACAAAAATAATATGCATACAGTTGTGACTGACTGTTAGTTTGCATTTATTTTCCTCAGGTTTTTGCTAATGTTCAAAGACTATCCGAGGCATTCATAGCCCTGTACACAGCTGGGAATCCTCTGTTCAGATACTGGGAAGCCCAGATCAACTGCAGTTTAAGCAGCCAAGAACCCAGCATTATGATGGACTTCAACCTGGGCAGTGTGCTCAGTGTTATCATTGTGGAGGGCAACATAGAGGAGCAGCTTCCTGAACTTTGTAGGAAAATGGAGAAGTGCCTGGACTACTGGATGGATTTTGTGGACAAACAGAGATCCCAACATTACTATCTGAACTACTATACAGCAGAACAGATTGTCTACCTTTGCAGTAAGCTGACTCAGCAAAATGTGACCAATGTGGAGGACCAAGTTCTCATGATGCTCTCCTTTGTCAAGCCAAACTGTACAGCCTCAGATTTGAGGAAGGTCTGGCATGCACTCCAGTATGAAATTCTCACCAAACAGCAAGAACAAAACGAGGACATTGAATTTCAGACTTTTGTTGTACTGCCAGGAACTGCGGAGGAAGGCCCAGATTTCACAGGAGAGTTGGATCCTCTGCCAAGCCTTGTGGAACAAGCAAATGGTTCCCGAAAATTTGATTTGATATGGAATGCTTATATGAAAGACATGAAGAATTTTCTTCCGCACATTCTTGATACAAAAAGCCTTGGACGACTGTTGGAAATACTGGCCAACAAAGAAGATGAGAGTGAGGAAGACATTTCTGAAGGGAACAAGGAGAAGTGCATAAAAAGGGAGCTGCCTAAAGGCTTGGCCATTGGAAATCCAAACCTTATTGTTTGCCCACATGATGAGGTCTTGACATCTTGCATCTCCATTTACATGAGCAGCGAACATGAGGTACTGCCAACATATGACGAAGTCCTCCTGTGCAACTCCTCAACACCCTATGAGCAGGTGGAGCTGTTCCTCAGACGCTGCCTCAATGTGGGCTACAGAGGACAGAAGATCTACTCTCTACTGTATGGAGATCTGCTGACCTACGACGTGAGCTCCAAAGTTGAGAGCTTTTTTCAACGAATGAAAATGCAGAGCAGAAAAGACTACAGACTTGTTATCATCTGCAGCTCAAACAGAGAACATGCCTACCTTCCCTCCGCCTTCAGCCAGTACAGATTGCACATGGTCCCCAAGGAGCCATTGGCTGGGATCCAGAGGTACCTCCAGAGACACTACACTGTCCCAGCAGATCAGTGCAGTGCTGCAGCTGCATTCAAAGACAGACTGTGCATTGGAGTTGTGTCATCCAAAAGAGCTGGTGTTGGTGCGTATAAGCTGCTTGTTTCAAATTATTACCTGCAGTGGGGGTTAATACTTCACTGCTAAGCTTGTTGCTACCTGGCATAATTACTATTATTTTCAACATTTCAGGTAAATCTCTCTACACAAAGAGGCTTTATGAAAAACTGAAGCACTCAACCAAAAAGCCCTCAATGCTGAAATGCATTCGCTTGATTGAGCCAAATGTTGATGAGAATGTCATCCTGCAGTCTCTGTTCAACAGCCCCAAGAAGAAAGAACTCACAATTTTCCATTTTGATGTCACATCATCGGTAATAATGAGTCTCATGCAAAGTAATGTTTGGCTTGTTGTAATTGACATATCTATACACATTCTGTCTGGTCTCAGTGTATTAAGTATCTGTTTCATGTTCATCCTATTGAAAAGGTGCAGAAAGGCCTCCATGAATTTCTTTTCAAACTGCTGATTCTGCGTTATCTGATGGACTCTGAGGGAAAGATGTGGAAGTGCAGCAACAAGCAGCTGTATGTCATTGAGATTTTACAATCAACTGTGAATCCGCCCAGAACTGCTTCACAGCAGGTAACAGTTTAACAAGTGCTGAAATTTCATTCATAATTTAATTCTAAACATTTACTAATCTTAGATTGTGTTTCAATCTCTGTTTTCTTCATAGGCTCAAACTGTGAACAGCTCATTCATAGATGTGTTCCCAAACATTTTCTGCCGACCACCTAAAGAGGTGTTAATGCTAGAGATGAGGAAGCAAGAAGATCCCACCATTGTGAACCCTGAAGACCCACTGATGGATAATCAAGAATTCAGGAGCGAAGCTTTCCAAAGACCATACCAGTATCTCACACGGTTCCATAACCAGGGAGAACTTGACACCTTCATATGCCTTGGTGTTGAAGGGTCACATGTGGAATGTCTACAGATGCTTCTCATGTACTGTGGCATGATGGACCCATCCTGGGCAGAATTGAGAAATTTTGCATGGTTCCTAAACCTTCAGCTGAAAGACTGTGAGACATCTGTTTTTTGTGATGTTACTTTCACTGGGGACACTCTAACTGGATTCAAGACCTTTGTGGTAGACTTCATGATTCTGATGGCGAAGGACTTTGCCACTCCATCACTCAGCATCTCTGACCAGAGTCCTGGGAGGCTGCAGGTGGACCTGACTGGTGTCCGGGATGAAGACTTGGCCCCTTTTCTGATTAGGAAGAGATGGGAATCAGAACCGCATCCATACATCTTCTTTAATGACGATCATGTGTCCATGACCTTCATTGGTTTTCATCTTCAGCCTAATGAACAGAACTTTGTAGATGCCATTGATCCCACTTCTGGAAGGGTGATAAAAAGAAACATCATGACAAGGGCGCTGTACGAAGGCCTGAAGCTACAGAGAGTCCCTTTCAACATTGACTTTGATAAGCTTCCCAGAGGGGAGAAAATAGAACGTATCTGCAACGTTCTTGGAATCCAGTGGCCTCTTGACCCCGATGAAACATATGAGCTTACCACTGACAACATATTGAAGATGTTGGCAATCCATATGCGGTTCAGGTGTGGCATCCCTGTCATTATCATGGGAGAGACAGGGTGTGGTAAGACTAGGCTCATCAAATTCCTTTGTGAACTGCGGAGGAGTGGAGTGGCCACTGAGAACATGAAACTGGTCAAAGTCCATGGAGGAACAACTTCAGATATGATTTACACCAAAGTCAGAGATGCAGAAGCCATTGCTTTTACCAACAAACAAGACTATGGATTTGACTCTGTTCTCTTCTTTGATGAGGCAAACACCACAGAGGCCATCAGCAGTATTAAGGAGGTCCTCTGTGACAAGACATTCAAGGGAGAAAGTTTGACACCCCAATGTGGATTGCAGATTATAGCAGCATGCAACCCTTACCGAAAGCACACAGATGAAATGATTCAGAGGTTAGAATCTGCAGGCCTTGGGTACAGAGTTCGAGCTGAAGAGACAGATGAAAAGCTTGGGTCCATCCCTCTCCGCCAGTTAGTGTACAGAGTTCAGGCATTGCCACCAAGCATGATTCCTCTGGTGTGGGACTTTGGACAGTTGAATGATCACACAGAGAAAATATACATCCAGCAGATTGTGCAGAGAGTAGTTGAGGTCAAGGAAATTGATGCAAGTAACGTCAAGTTGATCACAGATGTGCTTTCAGCCTCACAGAGGTATATGCGGACAAGAAAAGATGAATGCAGCTTTGTCAGCCTGAGGGATGTGGAACGCTGCATGCAGGCTTTTGTGTGGTTCTATGAGAACCATGTGATGCTTTTTGAAGAGCTTGAAGAGTTTGAGAAAAATCAAAATGCTGAGAAGAATGAAAGACACCAGAGATATTCAGAGGTTAGAGACCCTGTGCTATGGTCCCTAGTTATGGCCATAGGAGTGTGCTACCATGCTTGCCTAGAAGACAAAGACAAATATAGGCAGAAAATCAGCAGAAGCTTACCGGACGGGTACAGCCCAGTGAGAGTGATGCAGGAAATCTCACTCATGCAGGATCTACTTTTGAGCGGTGTGCCGTTGGGGGAAACTATTGCAAGGAACAGTGCACTCAAAGAGAATGTCTTCATGATGGTGCTCTGCATTGAGCTTAGAATCCCCCTCTTCTTGGTTGGAAAACCTGGAAGTTCAAAATCTCTGTCTAAAACTCTGGTGGCGGATGCAATGCAGGGCCAAGCGGCTCACTCTGACCTCTACAAAAGACTTAAACAGATCCATTTAGTGTCTTTCCAGTGTAGCCCTCATTCAACACCAGAAGGCATCATTAACACATTCAAGCAATGTGGTCGCTTCCAGGAAGGAAAGAACCTGGATGAGTACATATCCGTTGTGGTCCTAGATGAGATTGGGTTGGCTGAGGACTCCCCCAAAATGCCACTGAAAACCCTCCATCCACTGCTAGAAGAGGGATGCATTGATGATGAGCCACTACCACACAAAAAGGTTGGATTCATTGGCATCTCCAACTGGGCTTTAGACCCTGCAAAGATGAACAGAGGCATCTTCGTCTCCCGTGGTGACCCTGATCAGAAAGAACTCATTGAGAGTGCTAAAGGCATATGCTCATCTGATGCAATGGTTTTGGAGAAGGTCAGGGATTTCTTCCAACCCTTTGCCAGGGCCTACTTGGCCATCTGCCGTAAACAAGGAAAAGGATTTTTTGGCCTACGTGACTATTACAGCTTGGTTAAGATGATTTTTGCAATGGCTAAGGCTTCTCAACAGAAGCCCAGTGCAGAGAAGATTGTGGAGGCAGTGTTGAGAAATTTCAGTGGCAGGGATGATGTGAATGCAGTTACTGTCTTCACCAAAAGGCTGCAGATTACACCCAACCTGGAGAGCATCAGTGCCATTGAATTTGTGAGACAAAACATTTTGGCTATCGGACAGGAAGAAGAGTGCCGGTACTTGCTGGTTCTAACAAAAAACTATGCAGCCCTGCAGATCCTGCAACAAACGTTCTTCTCAGAAATTGGTCAGCCTGAAATAATCTTTGGCTCCAGCTTCCCCAAAGACCAAGAGTATACCCAAATATGCCGCAACATCAACAGAGTGAAGATCTGCATGGAAACGGGTCAAACTGTTGTGCTTCTAAACTTGCAGAACCTTTACGAAAGTCTCTATGATGCTCTCAACCAATACTATGTCTGCCTGGGAGGACAAAAATATGTGGACCTTGGACTGGGAACCCATCGTGTCAAATGCAGGGTGCACGAAGAGTTCCGGCTAATTGTCATTGAGGAAAAAGAAGTGGTCTACAAACAATTCCCAATACCTCTCATCAACAGGCTGGAGAAACATTACTTGGACATCCACACTGTCCTTAAAACTGAGCAGAAGAGACTTGTGGATGAGTTGGAAAGGTGGGTTGCACAGTTTGTGTCTCTCAGCGGTCAACATGCAGTGGTGCCTCAGACGTACAAGTACCTACCACCAGATGCCTTTATTGGCTACCACTCAGACACATGTGCTTCTGTGGTTCTTCAAGTCATAGAAAAGCAAAAGGAGAATATGGAAATCTCAGATCCTGACAGGAGAGTACTTGATGAGGCTAAACTCATACTGCTCAACTGTGCTACACCTGACTCAGTGGTGCGTCTGGACTGCACAGCCCTTCCCAAAGTGGAGAGTGAATATCTCTCTAGGGTCTACTTCGAAGAGCAGAATAACAGTTGTTTGGCTGACTTCATACTTGCTCACACAAATCAGGATCTCCATTGCTGGTCTTCCTTCACAGAGGTATTTTTTATACAATTATACATTTATTATACAACTTAAAACAATACAAAAACAATTTTATTGTTATTCAAAGTTATTGCCAATCTCAGAAATACACTGCAGTCGTTCACCAAGTCTTTATTAATTCTAATTTTAATCCATAGGTGACAACATTCTCCAGACTTCTGACCGCATCTGACTTGGAACCACTGGAGCAGGTCTTGCATAATGTAGAGCTTCTCTCGCTCCAGCAGTTTGACACAGAAAACTCCTTCCTCAAGAAGATCAGGTTTGTTGATATATTGGGTAACGTATCAATGTACAGGGTGCTAATTTGCCATTGTTACAGCTCATTAACCTGAAATTTACCAGTATTCTCACATTACAGAGTACAAGTATTTTGCTAGTAATGTGCAATAAATAAAGCTATGAAAACAGATATTATAGTAAATAACTTGATTGTTTACTAGCAATTACTGATTTGTTTACTTGTAAAGAAACTTGAGACAATAACAAGTGGATACTTTGCGTCAGAAGGCAATACGCCTGAATGAATCAATAATAAATCTTTTACCATTTTATTTTTCTGAAACCATACTGTAAGGAAACATAAAGGATCACTTATTTAGTGTCATAATATTATTCAGATATGCAAAGTTCTGTATTGGTTTATTTAAGACTTTTTCATGTTAACTCTTGTTAGCGATCATTTTCTTCGTTTTTGTTTTTTATATTTTTTTTGTTTTTAACTCTGTAGCACTTCGAGATTCACTGTGAATGAAAAGTGCAGTACAAATACAATGCATTGTTATTATATTTGTCTATGAGGAAACGGTAAGGTGAGAAAAGTATTCAATAATTAAGGTTAATTAGAGTTTAGTACAATCTTCAATTCATTTTACTAGTAATTATCATGTCAGTAGATCTGTAACTGCAATAAATTAGTTTAGGATAATGCTACTGCAATTTACAATTTTGAAGCCATGGTGTATTTACATTGAAATTTACTGCTAATGAAAGTGTAATTTATATGAACGCCAGGCCTACTTGGAATTTGAAGCATTTCCTATTTTGTATCATGCAATCCAAATATCATTACATGTAAGCATTGTCCTGGAATGTTATACACACAAAACTGGAATTAATTCTAAAGGGAAAATGTAGTTTCTACCATGTTTTTTTAAACAAATCTGTAATTACTAGTAAAGGATCAAGTTATTTACCTAATATGTTTCCTTAGCTTTATTTATTACACGTTACTCTGTCCTTAATTTAATTTGAGGTTAATGATTAATTGTAGGTTACAGAACCTAACAACAGTAAATTAGTTCACTGTAAATTACTGTATATTCCATTGATTTTGCTTTGAATTTTATTATCTCAATCTGACATAATCAAATCACTGTTGTCTTCTAGGAGTTTCCTCACAACTGGAAATGGAAGCAGCAATGCCCCCTGCAACAAGATCCTGATCATTCAGTGTGATTTTGATGAAGCTTCTCATAGCGCCAATCTTATTGCATCTGCAAAGTAGGTCAATATTTTCTGTCTAATAAGTATGTGCAATGATGTGGTTTTGCCATACTGAGTTTTGCTGTTCATTGTTAGGTATTCATCCATAAATGAAATCAACAAGATAAGACCGGAGAACATGGAAAGCAAGGTGTTTGTCTACTTTATCACCAAACTGCCAAGAATGGAAGGAGGGTCTTCCTATGTTGGGTTTCATGGAGGTGAGGTGGACAGAACTTGTGAATTTACATTTACTATCACATTGTTTTAACAAGATTTGAGAATGATAACCCGAGACATTTTAACCTTTACAGGCCCCTGGAGATCAGTTCATATCGATGACCTCAGAAGGTCAAAAGATATTGTTTCAGACATCAAAGCCTTGCGAAACATGACAATCAGTCAACTGTTTGAAGAAAAGAGGAGTCAGCCTGAAGGTAATTGATTGATAATTATTTGGCAGTGGTTGATAATTGCGTCTTTGTTGTCTTTGATAAAATATATTTTCAGTAAAAATCTTTTGCGGCACTGAATTACAAAATTTCTTTATGTACAGCCATGGAGGTAGATGACATGTACACTGAGAATGAGCAACATGAAGCAGAGCTTGAAGACCAAACTGTGAGTAATCAGTCCTCTAATTTGTCCTCACTCATTTATAATCTACATGGTTATAAATCTGTAGAGTGAGATTCATGACCGTTGGGCCCATTAAGCCTGTTTGAAAACCCATTGTATAATTTCAGAAATACATGGCCATCACTTAGCAAATAGGTATTCTTTTCTTCTTCCCGCACAAAACCTACTTTTTTTGCAGATAGGCATTTTTGTCTGACAGCAGTGACTCGTTGTGTGCATCTTTTGTTCTGGGTTACTTGTGTTATTGGGTTTTGACCTGCCTGTCCTCCTGCTGCAGGGCTGGGATAATGTTGTGGACACCACAGCGCTAGTGCGGAGCTGTGTGCAGAGCGCTGTAGGCATGCTGAGGGACCAGGTGGAAAGTGGCTTCCGCAGTACCAGAAGAGTGGAGATCCTACTGATGCTCCTCAGTGACAATGACGAAATAAAAGGTAGTAGCAACTCTGAATTATTTTCAGTTCTTCTTTGTTCCAAGTTACAACACTCACCAGGTTATCTGTTTTATGTTTCTTATTAGCTGAATTTCTGCAAACTGTGAAGAGGCACCTTCACTCCTTGTTGGTGACTCATGATGGAAACACCTTTTCATCCATCAAAAGCAACTGGGTCATTAAGGAGGCCTCCAACATTGATGCTTTGCAGGAAGGAGGAACATTCAGGTGAGGATTAGTTTCCACTAATACACAATTTTCCATATCTGCACTACAGCAATGAAGGGTTTAATACAAGCTGTATGTTTTGAAGCCAAGGAGCCATTTATGTGCCTATTTATTGAACAGCCATTTTAATCGATTTTGGGGTCATAACAGGCAGACCCTGTGGAAGCGTGTCCAGGCTGTGGTCATCCCCTTCTTGGCGCAGCTGGTCTCAGTCATTGACCGTGACCAAAATTTGAACATCCTGCTAGATAGCAACTGTGGTGAAGCTGTTAAGAAGCTGTGGTTGGACATCTTTGGCAATGATAAACTGTTGGATGTCCCATACATGACACTGGACCGCAAGTAAGTATTGTTAGTGATGTAATTTGAATAAAGGTTGCCATTTTCGCGTAACTTATACTAATTTGCACTCTGCATACTTTTGTATACTTTGTGTTTTTATTATTGTCTCTATATCTTGTTCTCTATCACAGCTCTGAGACGAGGACCATCCTTGTGCAGAACTACTTTTCCCCAGACAGGAACGTTGGCTGCAGCATGCCTTTCAGTTGGAGGATCAAGGACTACCTGGAAGAACTTTGGGTTCATGCCCTTCTACATGAAGGTAACAGCCTGAAACACAAGAGTTTTTGTGGATAGGTATTTAAGTAATATGTCACTACTGTGTTTTTGTCATGTTTTTCACTTATACAATGACCCCATGTGTCTGTTGATAGGTCACACTCAAAGCCAGTTTGATGAGTTCTTTTGGAGGACACCACTGGGCCGATACATTGCAAAAGCAGACCTGGAGATGCAGACTGAGTTTTTCTACCGCTACCTACAGGATTTTATCTCCATGACGATGAATGTGTCTTGTCAGGAAGATCTTCAGGTTGTTTATTTATTTACAGGCTTTATCTATGATCCTTTTGGACCGTGTGTTTTAAAGCCCTGTTTGTGAGATGGTATGTGCTTACAGTATACACTTGCATATTGTCTGCTTCTCTAGCTCTTGTGTGCTGCTTTGAACTGCTGTGTCAATGAGCTGCGATTGCGCAACAATGCCACGGATAAAGAGGTGACATCTCTTCCGTGGGTCCATGCTGCTTACCACGAGTTCAAGAACCGACTGCAGAACCTCTCCAGAATGATCTGCATCGAGCCCCAGGTGACCCAGGCCCTCTTGAGGAATACTCACGCCAGAGATGGGGAAGAGCTGGTGAGTCTCAAAAATATCTATTACAGTATTTAAAATGCTTTTTGTTTGTTCCATGTCATTTCAGACAGGATTTTCATTTCAGAATGCTTATTTCAGAATGATATTTATATTACATTTATTTATGTTAGGCTAGGAGCATGTTTTATTTAATGCTTTTTGTTGCCATTTGACTTGGCTTTGAGGTGTAGTGATCATATTCCCCTGCCTCCAAGGTGCTAGATGTGTATGCCGCTTTTGCGTGTGTGGAGCACCTAGAGCCCAAGGTCCTGAACACCGATGCCCATCGGCAGGCATGGCTCAGGCAGGTCAAAAAGCTCCAGGTTGCCATCGAGCTGATCTGCTCTGAAGACAGTGTGAGACGCTATGGAGAGAGGAGCAAGACAATGGTCTATAGAGTCCAGTAAGTCCAGCTTAATCAAAGATTTTCAAATTGTTCTAGTTGGACAGTTGTACATGCTGAGCTTTTTTAGATACTACTTTAGTTGTATTGAGTTTGGTGGCCATTTCTTTATTTTGCGGTTTTGTTTAGGACTGGATGGAACCGGATCTTTTCCCTCTCTCTGTTTGTGGAGCACATGCTGTTGGGCATCGAGGAGGTGGAGAAGAAGCTGACACCTTTAGTTTTAGAGCACACACGAGGGCTTGGCCAGGTTGGTGTGGTCTGATCATGCAAGACTTATCTTTCATGAGATTAATTCAGTGAATGACCTTAAAACTGCTTCCACAATAACATGTATTACCTTTGCTCTTCCATCAAGATTCTGGAAAAGAATTCAGACCTCAAAACTCAGCAGTCATTTGAGGCAGTGATTGGTTTACTCAAAACCTGCAAAGACGGAGCAGTTGAACGCATCTTCAGGTACAGATTCATCCTCATCTCTCTTGTCCTGTATTTTGCCTGTACTGAATTACCCTCTAATGCATGTATCATCTAGGTTTGGTCACCAGCTGTGTCCTGTGTGTATGGGAGACCCCCAAGATCCCCTCTGCCTGCCGTGTGAACACATCTACTGTGTGGCCTGCATCAAACAGTGGTTGGCCCCTGGGCAGATGTACTGTCCCCTCTGCATGCAGCCGGTTCCAGACGACTTCCCCATGGGTCCTTCAGAGGACATAAGGTAGGACATAAGAGGACATTCTCACTGCATGAGAATAAAAACATGCTTTTAATAATTTGTTTCATTACTCAGTAAAAGCACATATAACAGCTAAATTGAGGAGAGAAATGAATGCCATTGATATTCTTTCCTTCTTTTGGAGGGGGTGAAATGTTCTTTATTCCTCTCATCAGTCCAATCAGTTGATGATGGACTTTTTTTTCAGTTATGTGTGATATCATTTTTATCAACATTATCATTTGGCAAGCTCAAGTTTCTTATTCTATTAACTATAAATTAATGAGGCCACATTACTGCCACATTAGCTGACTCTCATTTGATTATCACTAGGTTTGTGAAACAAGCTTTGTTTTTATGAACTATATTGACAAGAAACACCTGGGCCGGGTTTGGAATGGGATACTACTCACACTATACACACTACATGCAATTGCATGTAACTCTATGACACGTTTGGCATGGTAGTATCCCTGGTTTGAACACCAGCTTACTGCCTCACTGCACAATCTAAAACAAACATTTACTTGAACAGCTGTTAT
This sequence comes from Centroberyx affinis, assembly GCF_046629955.1. NCBI lineage: Eukaryota > Metazoa > Chordata > Actinopteri > Beryciformes > Berycidae > Centroberyx > Centroberyx affinis. Next base: position 26,398 of record NW_027279651.1, read on the forward strand.
TTTAGGGCATAGGGCCCGATTCAGGCCTTGACCAAAGTGCCACGCAGTGGTGGTGCTCATAGTAAGTTGTTTCTTACATGTGCGCCCCACTGGGCCTATTCCAAACCTGGACTTATCCTGTATTCGTGGCCTCCTGCAAGATGTGTGCAAGATGTGCACTTGAGGTGGTGAATATGTAAATACGGCAGTACTGACTTAAGCCCATTTTTCCTTTTTTCCATACTCAAAATCCTGCAATATGTCTATTGCTACCATCAGTTTGCTGGAGTAATACAAGAAATCTACATGCAAATAAATGCCAAAGACAACAATTCGAATATGAATTGTTGAGTCACAAAATTGAAGCAAATTAACTAAATGTTTAAATAAGTCATTTTGTTGTTTCTTGTTTCCACACTCATAAATTGCTTTACCTCACACACAAGTCAGTTGAATCTTTTTAAGGGATCATCACAGTAGATGGCACCACCAGAGCACACAGAGGGTGCCAAGAAATAATTTCAATGTGCATCCAGCTTTTGAACGTGGATAGGGCTAGGATCATTGAGGTGTGCAGTATTTAAAGGCAAAACATCAGCAGAAATACATGAAAAGCAGAAAGGTCCATAGTACAATTTTCCACCATAACAATGGGAAAGAAGCCATGGTTTTGAACAAACCTGCGTGCAAGCAAAGACATGCCTATAATCCTCAATGCACACACTGAATCATCCATGTTTCATTAGGAACAGCTCAAACATCTCAATCCACGTAAGACCTGACTGACTTCATGCAGTGTGAATGTAGCCTGTGTGAACATTGCTATGAGGGAAAGCCTGCTTAACTATGTTGTCACCATTGTTTCATGTAGGGTTCTTATCAACCAGCACGCTCAGTTCAGGAAGCAGTGCAACGCTTTCTTCATAGACCTGGTGTCTACTGTGTGCTTCAAGGACAACTCCCCCCCCTGTCCAGCCGTCATTCTACATTTGCTGTCCTTCCTCATGATGGAGGCCGGCCCTGTTCCCATTCTCAGAGGTAGGACTTTCTCCTAACCCTGACCACTGGTGTGTTTGTATCTGTTGGTTGGTTGGCTCTTAATATTGTTTCTTTTTTGCCAGTTAATCGCCAAATTCTGACAAAGGCGCTCTCTCCGTTTGATGAATCGATGGATAAAAATCCAGTGGTGCGCTCTGTAGTGCTCAAACTCCTGCTGAAATACAGGTGAGGAACTAGGGCTGTGCATTGCTCATATGTAGGGCTTCCAACATTTCCAACATACAGGTGTCTGTCAATGTTGTTTAAATACCATTGTTTTTTTAAGCTTCGATGATGTTAAAGGATACCTGCAGCAGCACCTGACGGCGGTTGAGCAGAGCAACATCTTGGAGGAGACCGACAAAACTGAACTCTACTCGTTGTACATTAACTGCCTGGAGGTACGCACGAATGCAAACTCTGTGTTTCCAATAATGCTTTTCATTTATTCTGTCTAATGTTAGTCTAGTCTAGTTCTTTTGTATATACAGTTTTTTCACTTGCACTTTTAAGTTGAGCACTTATGCAATAAATTTGTTTTTCTGAACTAAAGAACCGTTTACTTGCAGTGTGCAGAATTTTTCTAGTTTACAATATTTTGATTCTTGCACCTGCGTTACAAATCACCTTCATCTGAGTGCAACCAGCATCTTTACTTTTTTTCTAGTCTAGTCACACATGTATATTGTAGCATCTTACATAGTGATTTCATAGTGTGAATTCACTTTTGCCACCGTTTCATTTATCTAGGATTCCATGTTTGAGCGGTTGCAGTTCCGAACCGCAGCAGAGCAGCAGGCATGTCTGCAGGATGAAAGAGCCTTCCTGCATGACTATCTGCAGTCAGACGCTGTCTCTGCTCACATAGCCACTGTAGAGTACCTGCAGCAGGTGGCCAGGGTGCGTATGGACCTGGATATGGCTGCTGGCCTGCTCGTGGAAAAACTGTCTGCTGCAGGTGTGTGATCTTGATCTTATATGTGTTTCTCACATATACTACGTCCTTAATACCAAACACATTATCTCAGGACTCATTTCACAGAAATATCATTGTACTTTCATATTAATCCTATACCAGGAGCCCAGGAGGGTGGTCAAAGCAGAACCACAGCCTTCCTCTCCAGTGTGGTGGACCTGTGTAGGCGCAGCAGGAACAACTGGTATCGTGTCTACCTGATCCGCAAGATCTGCAGCCAGCATGGAGTAGAGTTTGTCCAGAAACTCCTCAAAGTGAAAGAAGTGGTGTGGCTCTTCCCTGAAGAAGTTCTGCAACAGGTACTATGTAATGTGTAATGTGTAATGCTTGCATTTATCAAATATTCTGGTTTAATTTTAACACCTATACTTTCATTACACGTTACCTCAAGAGTCAAGAAGGCAGCCCCATAGACCAGTATCTTGTGTGTGGAGAAGCCTACAAGACTATCAGAGATGCTGTGGCAAAGGCAATGATGGAGGGCAAAGTGGACGGACTGGACGAGACTTGCAAGGTAATGTTGCACCACATTTTTCATTATTACTTACTGATCAATTTATGATCACATGACATTGCTTTTGTGTGCATGTTTTAGTTTTGGATGCACATCAACATGTGGGAATCCTGTTTTCAGTTTATAAACTCTTATTTGTTCTCTGTCTGTAGGGGTGTAAGTGCTTGCCACAGAGGACAGCAGTTTACCTGCTCCTGGCATTGTTCAGAGAAGTCACCACTCTCCACAGAGCAGCCAATGCTAACTTCCATCCCAAGCCTGAGGTAGATCCTTATACCAATACCTAATGATCTATTCTCATATAATCTAAGGGCTTTTCACACCAAGCATCTTTGTGGCGGTCTGTTGTTTACTCCTTTAGTTTGGTTCTTTTGGGCAGGTAAGAACAATACCATTTGAACTTGAGTGCGCACCAAATAACCACATCGAAAACTGCCTCAAAAAGCAGATCTCCATCCTCATCCAAGCAAACTGCGGTTTGTTAGGAGTGAGAACATTATCTGAACAAACTAGAAGAAACGACCCCAAAACGCGTCGTTTTATGGGTATAAGAAGAAGGATGTTGGACATCTAATAGCCAGCAGTTACTTATGCTTGGAAAACCGAGTATAACAAAATATACTGTCTTTACTGATGCTCATATTTAGCTATTTCTTTGTGTGTTCTTAACTTGTATGACCACCAGAAAAGGTAAATTACCGCAATGAGGGTAGACAAGTCTATCATGCTTAGCTAAATTTACAGGGGCTGGAATTTAGTTTGTTTTTAGTACCCCCCCCCCCCCCACACACACACACACACACACACACTACTCGAAATCTCTTACCTTGCGGGATGACAGGTTACCAAAACTCTGTCCGATAAAGAAACTACTTGTGAGTCTGAATGTAACTTTTTTTTACAAGCCCTGGTTCACTTGTAATTGGGCAGTGTAAACTTAAACGAATCAAATACAACAATGCAAAAAAAGTTAACTTTTCCTCTCTGGTTTCTCTGGTCTCTGATTCGGACCAAAGAAAACTTGCTGCATCTGTCTTATTTTTTATGCTCCTTTTTACCTACAGCAATTGCAAGCCCTGGTGGCCTACATCCAGGCTTCCAGCGTCCTTGGCAGTCCAGAGGTGAAGGCCTTTGCCCAGGCCCTGGTGGCCAACCGACTGGGGCCACTGGCTGTTCGGCCTGGGGCCTCTGGTGCCCAGTGTGTGCTAGTGGAGCTAACGGTTCACCTGGCAGCTGTCTTGCTCTGTGGGAACCAGGGGATCCTGGCTCCCCTGCAGCAACTGGCACTGACACCTGCCAACATGCAAGTATGTACACTGTCATCCGCTTTCAATGTTGGAACTAGGCCTCCCCTTCTTTAAGTGAATTGAACATTTTTACATTTGTTGGTACAGAGAGCTTTCTTACCCACCATGCCAGAAGACATGTTGGCAGTGGCTCATCAAGCTCTGGGACCGGTGCAGTGGTACCGTAAGTAACAGACAAGAGAATCAAACCCTAAAATTATTATTTTTTAATACTTGATTGTGTTATTCAGAAGTCAATTATATTATTAGGTTTTACAGTTCTTACTGTTCAGGCACTTTTTTCATATATGCATTTTTTGCTATAGGATAAAGAAAGGAAAGATAAGTGGGAAAGGACAAAAAAAACAAGGAAAAAAACTATAACCTTAAAAATGAAATTAATAAGAAAGTAGTAAAGATTTAGATTGTGAGGAAAGTTACCAGTTGTCAAGAGGTAGTGCGTTTTCACATGGTCAAGTTCACAGTGTCAAGGGGCATAACCTTTGAATTCATAACCTTATCAAACTCTCAAATTCAAGTATACCAGTTGGAGATATTATCCACCGCCAAACATAATCAATTAATTCTTTTACACTCCCTATAGATTGTCCAAATGGTCACCCATGCACCATTGGTGAGGTATGTAAAGTTCGCAATGAGTCTTTAATACTGTAACATGCCTTTCTTCATAGTCTATCTTTTTTATATTCTCATTTGCTTTTCTTGCTTCTCCAGTGCGGCCAGCCCATGGAGCAAAGCCGTTGTTTGGACTGTGGTATTGCGATCGGAGGAACCAACCACAGACCTGTCCAAGGATTTCATGTTGTTCAGTTGCAGTAAGCGGGTCTTTAAATCAGTGATTCAGGAAGAAAATTTGTTTTGAATTTGTAAATGTGTTTTTAACTTTTTCGTTGCCTTCCCACAGGGGCGACCGCACCCAGACTGGCCACATCCTCGGTGACCCTAGTCGCAGGGACAATCCAGACATGCTGGACACCAAGAACATTTCTCCTGTGCCCTTCAACATTGTCCGCATGCTCACCCACATGGCCATGCTGCTCGGGGTCAGCAACCACACACAGGTAGCTTGCGCTTACGACAAAATAGCCATATTGGACTGTCAGAGAACGGCGATCAGTGGTCAATTACTTGGAGTGTCTTTAATACGCAGCCCACCATTGCAGTGATGGATTGATGTTGATATCCTGGTATTTGCATCAAATGGGTCTGAGACTTGTTAGTCATCGAAAGTGTCTGTGTTTCTAGCCCATCTCTGCCATCATCAAGCCTCCGGTCCATGATCCAGGAGCGTTCCTGCTCGCTCACCTGCTGAAGGACATGGAGCATCTGACCAGGTCACTGGGCAAGGGGACAGACGACACGGTCAACGCTGTTCACCTGCTCATCAGCAGCCTCCTGGAACCCCACCAGTCCCAACAATGTAAGGAACAACTTCATTTTCAAACTTGAAGTGGTTTATGTGTAATGGGGGAAGTTATAATGGTGTGTTATTAGGGCTCATGGATCAAGTTTGCCCTGCACAATGTTATTTCTAGCTTTCCAAATGGTCCAGGTTTATATGGTAACTTAATTACTTGAGACACTTTGAAATTATTATGTTTTTTTGTTTGAGGCCTGCCAGCTAGTTTACATTTTGTCCCTCCTTGCCAAAAATGTTGGGGCACACCTAGGTCCACAGCGTTACCTTGAGTTCCACTGTTGAACACAATATACTTTGCCTTTTCTCTCAGGGCCTGCTCCTTATGACAATCTGCTCTCCACCAAAGAGGCCAGAAATGGATGGGAGATGGTAGTAAGCAACACCATCATCACACCTCAGCTGAAGGTAAAAATGCATCCGGCTATGTATTTGTTCCATCTCTGATTGTGCCTGTTTTAAGAGATCTGCATATGATAACATGTATTTTCTCCTGTCATCTTCTCCTCCTCAGCATTTAGACAGACAGCTAAAGGAAGTGAACACATTCATCCGGGGTGACTCGCGCGTTTCTGCCAATCCCATCATCAAGCTCATGTTCGGGGATCCTCGTCTCTTCTTGGCCTCACTTCCCCAAGACTCTCTGATCCATGGTTCAGCAGTGTGGAGCTGCAGAGAGAAAGTGTCTCTGCTGAGCCTCACCCACATTGTGGGGCAGAATGATGGCAAAGACACCCTGCCTGTGCTCTGGAGATTTCTGCATAGGGTAAGAAAAAAGTGACCAAACTCACCGGTACATTTTCAAAAGAAAACAAAACAATGCTGGCATTTCTCAATACCCGACATAACCTGCGTCCTGCTTATGGTAGTTTTGTGAAGCTATTTTCAAATGAATGTGTCATAATCTGTCTGGCACCTGTGTGCACACTGTGCCTTGTCTATGGCAATGTTTTGGGGAGCAATTTTTAGCCTATCCTGCCTGTGTGCACTCTCACTAAAAAGAAAGCAAGACAACATTTGCAAGAAAATCAATTCATACATTCAGTCGACTGCAATGTAGCAAGAGATTAATTTAGTTAACGAACATGTTATTGAGTTAAATATAGAAGACATACTTTTTGATTCTACCTCATAGTCTTCACTTTAAAGAAGACGCATGGAAATACATAATGACAGCATGTATTGCCATTGCTATGATTAAGTAAACTAAAGCAAATTAAAGTTGATTATTTAAAAAAAAAAAAAGCCTATGAGCCCATGCCCTGCCCTTGTTTGCATGATGAAATTATAGTGGAGTCCAGTGAAATGCACAAGGAGATCTGCCTCTTAACCATTAATGTCCACATCCCACTTGACTTTGTTTTGGAAAAACTACCCATCAGGGTCATGCACTGCAGTTTCCGCAGCGACTAAAAATGTTGTGTTTGTTTGCCTTGCTTCTGCTTTTTATAAGTCTGCCCACAATGCCCAGAAACTTTAGGCCTTTTGGAATTAAAGTCTTAAGCCAGTCAGAAAAATGCGCCTGAACTATAAAAAAAAAAATACAGATGCATGGAAACTTGATATACTGCTGGACCAGCTCAATTACACAGCAATATTTATTAATTGTTGTGTTGTTTTGAATTTCACAAGCTTTGTCAACGCTGTTATTTACAAAGAGCAATTGATCACTGATTATTCATGAACACGACTACTGGTTGTTACTTGTATCAGGAAGCAGAGTTCCGGTTGGTGAAGTTCCTTCCTGACATCCTCACACTCCAGAGAGATCTGGTTAAGAAGTTCCAAAACATCACTGACCTGAGCTTTGGCACCATTGCTGAGTTCCTCCACAGTCAGAAAGCAGGTACTGGAAATAACTAATTATCTACACCAGCGGTTCTCAATTTTTTCAGTGGCGTGGCTCACTTGCACGAGAGTCCCTAATGCCAAATGTCATAATACTGGCAAAATATAAAGACCTGTTGGCCAATTAGTGAATTGTTCTAACTCGGAGGGAGAAAATTGTTATGTGTGATAATTTTGTCATCAATTTTCTTAAAAGAGCAAAATCTCTTCCACACATTAGTTGAGAACCACTGATCTGCACAACTGTATCTCAGTCTAAACGTGTTAAATGCATTGCAAGTCTTGTCTCTGGAGCTAAATTATGCACAGTTTGGATTAAATGGTTGGTTTCTATGTTCATACCTAGTTTCTCTGAAGGCCTGGTATGAGAGGTTCATCAAAATCTTCCTGACCACCTGGAATCAGCTCCGGGTGTCTCTGGCAACCAATGGTAAATACAAACACAAACCATCCATCACACTTAACATGATTATAATTACTCTGGCCTATGCAAACCCAACATCCTAAACATCCTTGGCTTAAAATGTTGTCGTTCAGGTGAGATCAAGATCCCAGCTGAGTTCTGCCGGGAGGACCTGGACCTCACCAGCGACTTCAAGGTGCTCCTGCCACGGCGACAAGGCCCGGGCCTCTGCTCCACGGCCCTGGTCAGCTACCTCATCGCCCTGCACAACGAGCTGGTCTACTGTGTGGAGAAGCACACTGGAGAGGAGACCAGGTGGGGGCGCTGATGTCACATTTTACTCACTTGTACATGTTTGGCTTGAAGCACACTGTGGTGAACATTTGTAAAAGAATGTTGGGTTAGTGTGAAAGTCTCACTCAAATGCATTCCACATTTGTATGTCAGCTATGTTCCTATGATTGAATGGGATATTGATAACATTTCAATTGTCAAGTTATAGCTGGATAGTGGGTAAGACAAAGTAACTATTTACATTTACTGAAGTTACTGTAATTGAGTAGCTTGTTTGTGCACTTTTTTGAGTATTTTTTTAATGACAGCAATTTTACTTTGACTTAGTGTTGTAGTATTGTTTTTGGCTATGTTTTAAATCACATTCATTACAGAGTACAAATGTTGTGGCTCTCCATAAGCAACAGAAACTAGACCGAGGTAAATGGACAAATTGTGGAGCCCTTTGCAGTGAACAGTCAGTCAGAAGTAAAGTAATCTGGCATTACTATGTTTGTGCACTTTATTTTGTATTTTCCAAATTTTCCAATTTAATGAATCAAGGTTGAGCTCTGTCGTCTTGTCCTTTAAGAACTGCATGGGAAAGATCACATCTAACAGCACTCTATTTTCAAAAAAGCAACTCTAACTTTTGCTCTACACATTACACACAGTATATTTTAAATGAGCTACTTTTTACGCAGACGATTTTTAAACCACTACTTTTACGTATACTTAAGTAAAATGTCACCAAAGTAACAGTACTTGAGTGAGACATTCCAGTACTCTTTCCACCGCTGGGTTGACTGTTGTGTTTTTCCCTCCCTCAGCTACAAAGTGAGCCCTGCAGATCTGACTGACCTGCATGTGATTCGGTATGAGCTGGACAGGGACCTGATGCCCCTGGTCCTGTCCAACACCCAGTACAGCATAGAGAGAGGCCAGGAGACCTTGCATGAGTACGACCTGCCCAAGATCCAGCGGCAGATCCTCACCCGCTTCCTACTGGGCAAACCTCTCATCACCCTTAATGTGAGTGAATGAAAAGCAAGAAGAAATCACTCCTATTTGCTTGTGTGATTGTTAAGATTCTGTATTCCTCATCCCCCCGTCTCCTCACCTCAGGGCATTCCAACACTGGTGAACAGGCATGACCGCAACTATGAGATTATTCTCAAGGATGTCAAGGGGAAAGTTAAGCAAGTAAGTTGTGATATCACACAATCAATAGCCCACTGGCTGTATCCACAAACCATTGATTTCCCACAGCATTTGAAGCGTGCTGCTGCTTATGTTCCCCCATGACCGTGTGCGACCTGTGTTTGCGTGCCAACAGGAGCCTCTTCAGACTCTGACGCTGTTTGCCCTGGCTGGGGAGCTGCAGTCCTACAGCGAGGTGTGTGAGGCCCTGTCCACGGTGGAAGTGGCCCTGGGCTTCCTTGCCATGACCGGGGGAGAGCCTGACATGCAGCTGGCCAGCTACCTGGAGGAGGTGCTGCAGATGGGAAACCAGATGGCTCCACATATCCTCAAGGTCAATTTTATCTGAGACTGCCGCCGTTCCGCACACAAACGCGCTGGTTATCTTCGCCTCTTGCACTTGGGCTCCTTTGGCTTGAGTACAGCGGCTAGCCTTGACAGTTTTGTTACTCTGTATTAAAATGATTTGCCGAATATTCCCACACTGACAGACATACAAGAGAGACAGACAAAAACACCTCATTTTTCACTAACCCTGAGTATTGGATTTAAACAAACAAGGTCTTGTTGTGTATGGGTGTTTTTAATTTGTGTGTGACATGAGATAAAATGTCTGTCTGTCTTGCCCACAGGCCCTGAGCATGTGCAGTCTAAAGCACTGTGTGTCACTGTGGCAGCTCCTGGCCTCACTCAAATCAGAAAACATGCTGCGCCTAAAGAGGGTAAGGCAACACAACAATATGAGTATAATATGGAGGGAGAGGTGGTAATAACGGTTGTAGTAGTAGTAGTAGGGATAGTAGTAAAGCTGTATGATTTTAATGTCAGATCATTATAGGGTTGGATATGGCCAGTTTAGATACCATTGCTTTATAAAAGTGCAACACTTAACATCTTCCCTGCGTTCCTTGTGTTCATCAGGATCCGTTTGTGGGAATCTCGGAGGAGTACAAGCAGGCCCTGGGCGAGGAGGAGCGCAGGCTGCTGACTGGCTTCTTTTCTAAGAGTAGCGCTGACACCTTCCTGCTGGAGATGCACGAGTTCCTGCTGCTAGTCCTTAAGAACCCACACGCACCTGACACCTACAGGCACGACTGGGGGTAAGAGAATGAGCCGAGACCTGATAGCTGTTACTCGCAGGGTTCTTGCGCAGGTTTGGGAAGTCTTAAAAAGTATGGAAAAGGATTTTCTTAATTTGCATGTCTGAAAATGTATGGAAATTGTGAGAAAATAGTGATTAAAAGTATGGAGAAAATATATATTCCCAGACATGTGTTCTACTTAGGCTGTATACTTTTATATGCCAGAAAAAAAAAAAAATGATAAAGAGTAATGATTGGTCGGCTGAGATGGCACAAAATTTCAGGCCACGGCAAATTGCAAGTTTTCTGAGAGCTACAGACAAAAAAGTGTTTTGGGAGTTTTGTAAGAAATATATTTGATATATTTGTGGAATTTAAAGTCTGGAAGAAGTCTGTAATTTTGAAATGGGAAATGTGCAAGAACCCTGTATTTGACATCTTAGTTGCATTTGACATCAGTAGTTACATCTTGACAAAAGTAAAACATGTTCTTGTACCATTCAACACGCCACATCTGGCTATGTTAATCATGCCATCCAATCAAATGTATATCTAAAGTGCTGTCTGTCAGAGTTACAAAGTGCTTTACAAGGCAACAACCGGACATTTACAATTCAGCTTTAAAACAAGGAAAGCAAAAAAGTGGCGAGTGTGTGTGTGTGTGTGTTGACATGCCATGCCAATAACAATCTGAGATCAGACTTAAAGTGTATGGTTTGTCTCTTAAAGCTTGAAAGACACGCTGGTGTCTTACATGGAGCGCAAAGACCTGGACATCCCCGCTGATGTGGAGGAGCTCTTCCCAGAGGAGATCTACCTGTCCCAGTACATCGAGGCCTGGAAGTTCATTGTAGCCTTCAAGCAGGAGCGCAGTCAGAGATAATCAGGTTGAGTCAGAGATGGAGAGGAGTTTATTTTTTTCCTGCCTTTTTTTTTTTATTTGATATCATTCAGAGGCCTCAGATAATGTTTACAATCATGTTGATGAATACAAATCTACTTGCAGTGTTATGGATAAGTCATATATTGGATATTTTACACATTTATGCATGTGAGATGTGCCTTTTTGAAGAGCACTGACATTAAGCTTCAGAGTGCCACAGCATAATTACACATGTACAATTCACATTTACAACTTCCCTGTATAAAGAAGTGAACTTTAATTTCTGTAGAGGGCACAATGCAACCTCATTTGTTTTTTTCTTGAAATTGAAAGAATTATCTGTTCTTGTTTTGCATAATTTTCTATTTTTCTAGGCAATTAACACTGTGTGCACAGTGTTTCCTTACTGCTGAAAGTCTTTCTGCTTGCACTTTATTGTAATGTGAATTTCTCTGCCCCAGGGTGGCAGCAGAGAAAAGGCAGAGTTCTGTCAGAATTTTGTCTTAGACTCAGGTACAAAACTAGACATGTACAAAAATAGGCATGTCCCCATAATTAACTCTGGGGACTGAAAATCAAATTAATCTCAATCACTTAACAGTCAAGAAACAGTTTAATCACCCTTTAGACTTTGCTTAATTCGAAAGCTGTTTTGTCACTTATAACCTTTTAAGAATTTATTGTATATCTGGCATCTCATATATGAAAGCTGCCGATTGCCTTTCTTCCACTTTTTAAATTCAGTGTCTTAGAGAATATAAAGCACATTGTGTTAAACACCGTTTTTTGCATTCCTATGTTTGGACCAGAATATTTCCAGTTTGTTTTTTGTGTTTTTTCCATTTCATCTGTATGAGTGAAATAAGATGAACAAAAATATAATAAGTACCTCTTTCAGTTACTGCCTCAGTTGTCAATTATTGCCTCAATTGTGACTTAATTCTTTTATTAAGCTCGCCACTTGGTTTTTCCATAAGGAGGAACTTTTTGGGGGACAATGTTCATAGACTTCCATTCATTTTGGATGCTGATACGCTTAACGTTATATCTGTGGCAGTTGCCTCAAGTGGTCAGTAGATGGCGCTGTCTCTGTAGCATATAGGAAGTCGCTTTCCAATTTTTTTAAAAAAAAATGTACCAACAGCTGTGTGTGTTTTGTGGTGGAAACCGGCTGTTGCCATTGTGGTTGGTCGTTTACCTGTCACGCCTGTCAAATGTTGTGCAGTCGGTTGTAATAACGGCGAAAAACGTTATCTGTACCCCCCAAAAGAGAGACGTGACCGTTGGCTAGCTTAGCTGTTAGGAGATCAGTATGGAAGTAACACTAACGTTATATTTCCATCAAAACAATCAGTGGCTACCCAGTATCTCACCTTTGCAGCAAGCATTTAATCTAAGGTAAGATATGATAGTACATATTATGAATATTGTTATTACAGTTGTTAGTTTTGACTCATCATCCATGGCTAGATATGTTTTCACTTGTAACTTAAGTTAGCTAAGTTAACATAACACAAGCTAACGAGCTGTAACATAGCGCAGTGTTGTAGCCTACCATGTAAATCCAAAAGCAGTCAAAAATGTAGAGTTTTGATAGAGTAGTGATTATTGATTAACTAATCAAAATCCAATATGATGTGACATTCATGATTCGTGATGTTATAAAAATGTCCATTGCTGGCTGATAATTTGTATCATAAGCACACTAAAGGGATGATTATATGGGCTACTCATGTACATTTTATTGCAGAATCTATTGCTGTTGTTGTAGGCATGTTGATTGATCTGTCTTGATAGATCAGGCCAGTTGCTTATGTGAAAAATACACCATGAGCTTTTCTGAATACATATAGCCTATAGTTTTTAATAGTAGCTTTAGCTAAACATGAATCCAGAAACTAACAGTTTAGAATGTATCTTTTTGTAACAAATATGAGAGCAAATTATACTTTTGCATGACAGTCTAGACATGATGCATGGATGGATGATTTCCCCAATCAACTCTATAGTATTCTGATTATCACATCAGGCTTGTTGGTTGAGTGGACTCGGTTGGGGTTTGCTGTTTGATCCCCACTCGAAGTAAAGCATTGATACAATATGGTTGACTAAAAAAAATACGCAAATAAACTATGATGTTCTAAAAACTCTTTATATGTAAAGTGTCTATGCATTGTGCATGACATGCCCTTCAGCATCCACCCCTTTGCCTTAGGATTAGGTCAATGGTGTGATGTTGTCATCAGTTTAGCCTAGATGTTGGGAATTACCAGAAATTGTTAATGTACAATTCATATACTTGGGAATGTACAATTGATGTTGTATTGGTCAACTTCACGGACAAAAGTTGGTGATCTTGAAACTAGCACTAGTTTTCACTTTTGCTAATCAAATGCAGAATTTGCAGTACATAATGTGTCTGCAGTGTAGTTGGATATTGCACAATAGTGATTTGTTCAACACAGGTTGGGTACTAAATTGGAACTAAGCTTGTTCTGATTCTTTCTTATACTTTCTTGTACTTTCCATGAACACAACAGTCTCAGTCTTACGGAGGGCATGATAGATACTTCACACCTTTGGTAGCAGCATCATTGGGTCACTTGTAATTCCGCTTTATTGTCTTGTTACATCACTGCCTAAAGGCAAGAGGAGCCATCCATGATTGAGTGCTCAGGAAATGCCTGTGTGCCCCAGGTTAGGTGACTGTGACCCTCTGTTGGTGGGAGCTCAATGTGTTTCTGATCAGGGAGATGCACATGATAAGGACAAGAGAGCCATATTGCTGGGCAGCTCCTTAATTCAATTTCCTCTGTACCAAAGCAGTGTTTAGCATAACAATGTCAAATGGGAGTATAGGCCCTTCAAAAGTAAACCATGCCAGCGACCACCTCCTGGGTCGTCAGCCAGGGAGCTGAGACTAGAGACGAGAGAGTGATGTCCAAAAGTGGAGTCACATGCTGGAAGTTTCCAATTTCTACTGAAATGCCATCAGAATATTACTTTGTGCCTGTATCATAATGACGTTATAAAGAAGGGAACAAAGGGCTGGGCAATATGGTTGAAATCAATATCATGATAATCATAAGGATTTTTCTTGATATCAATATATATCACAATATGGTTCTTGTATGCAAAATCATGTTAAATAATCAAATGAATGTTCATCTCATTGAACCGAATGGTAATGTTAGGTGTGTTGTCAAACAAAACAGACATTTTCAAATAATATTCCTACCATACCTCATTTTATCATTTTTTTAAGTAAAATTTGCTTGTCATCATCAATTTAGACAGCAGAAATGTGTGTCACGATATCAAAATATCTTCATATCATCACGATATGATTCCAATGAAAGACGATAAACGATAATATTGAATTATCGCCCAGCCCTAGAACAAATCAGTCCATCATGATGAAATAGATGGGGGCCCTCCAGAGAGGTGATCACGGAGCAGGCAATCCATCGATCACATCAATGTGCTTCAGCTTCCAGTCTCGTTGTATAGTGTGCCCATGAAGATGGCAGGCTGAAAACCAGGACTGTCAGTCGGCAGATTCCATTCTTGTGTGCCCGACACCTTGGCCTTTATAGCTTGTCCCCGCTGCTCATTAGTGAACCCCACTGTGGGAGTACTGTACATGGGGTAAACTTACCCACAAATGGGCCATGAGGCATGATTTACACATCTCAGGCCCGTGGAACAAGCCTCACTGAGCAAGCTCAATCACTCTCGCTTCCACTTCTGTAGGCTTCAAAACCACTATGCCGACAGCACAAAGGAAAGGATACAAAGACGCCAAATTGGGGCTCTGCTCAGTATTGTCTTTGTCCTCTTGATGAGGAGAAATTGGGGGCAAAAATGCAATGCAGCATGGGGCACATCTAATGATATTCATGGTTGATGGACATTCAGGATTGGGTCATAAGCATGAGGGTATTCTGATGGATAAAACAGAATAATGGCTTCTGCAACATTCTACTGAAATAAGCATTTTTGTTTCCAGCAATGATGGAGCATGTGACTGTCATATAACCTAGTCTTATCTTTTGAGAGGTTGCAGTGCTTTGTTGAAAATCATGCCTAAGTAGTTTGTAAGCCTACTGAGAGGATTGGGTTATTAGGCCAGTTACAGATTAGACTATGTGCCCTTCCTTCTAAAACCTGTTTTACAGGAGTCAGAATGATGGGCGTTTAGGGACCACTTTGTCTCCACATTATCCTCACTAGAGTGAGGAGCAACAACAACAACCCTGCCTGTTTCATTGTAATTAGGAATTCATTCATAGCTGACATGTTGCATTATTTAACCTTCTTAAATGAGCAAATAAACTAACTAGACACCAGTTTTGTTAAGTTTTACCATTTAAGACTTAAATCTAGGTCATGAACCTGAATTATTCCTCCACATTCATGTCTTGTCTTGAGTTACCTTTGTAATCTATTGGCCACTTTCTTTCAGAGATGCCCAATAAGCTCTTCAAGCCAGTAAAAATAAAGTGAAGTTCAGCTTTGAATTGTCACTGTTCCTTGATCTGTGGAGGTGCTTCCAACTTAATACTTTGCAAACAACCTCAGATATTCATCAAGTTTACACCTTGGGGATCCAATATCATACACTGCGGCTGACGCCAGCCAGGCGCTCTCAGCCAAAAGGAGCTAAGATTTTAATGATTGTGGTATGAAATCAGTACCCTGAAATACCCCCGGGACCCCAGAAAGCACACCAACAGGCTACTGTATTTTCTATTGGGAATTACATGTGCTTTACTGGCGGTCTGGGAAAATGTTTTCTTTAAATTAGCCCTTCAGGGTGCTGCTGTTATTGCATTATTATCAAATTAGTGTATTTTAATTACTACGTCATCGGAAATGTATGTGCCAATAGGTCACGGTGGGGTGAGAGCAGAAACTGTGTCCAAATTCTCAGGTTGCCCAGCCTGCTCTGCAGTGCTGAGATGAAGAAAAAAATACTCCTCACTGAGCCAATGCAGCACATCTGTGAATTATATTAGCTAATTGTATGCACTTCTTGCACTCAACACTTGGGTTGTCCTCCAAGCACAAGGAAGAAATTAAGAGCACTGCTGCCATGTTGTTCTATTAAATATGTGAAGAGAAAATACAATTACTAGTTAAGTGGGAACATACCACATGGGATTATGAGAGGCACAGCGTTTCAAGTTTTCAGAGTGAGTTATATTTTTTTACCATGCAGATTGAGGAGAAAACATGATAAAGCTTTGGCCTTGGTTTAAGGAATAGCCTATTGTTAATGTTGCTTTGAAATTTAATTCGATTTTCTGACTGATTTAGCTTACTGTTGCATTTCATGCCATCCAACTGTGTGAAAAGTCCAAAACAGCATTCTTGTGATCTGTTATTCAGCAGATTTAACATGTAGGCTTTATGAAAATAGCTGTGATGCTTATTTCTGTTTACTTACATTTGAAATGTACAAGTAGGCAAAACTAGCTTTTCAGGCATCTGAACCATGGAATGTGAGTGTTTCACAGTTTCTCTTTCAGTTTTGCTTGCTCATTCAAAACTAGCAACTCCTGTTGCAGTAAAACACTGATTAAATGATTTTATGTTTATCAAGAAATACCAGATGCCTGCAAAACCAAGGACTGTCCTCGATTAGAACAAATGGCTGTTTTTGCATAATACTAAATGGTCCAGGTGGAGCCTACTGCTCAAGACTCACCCTGGGCCAAGAAATCTTAACTCAGCTTTACCAGTTTCATTACTATGGCTTGAATTTCAATACCAAACTGTCTGCAACAGGCAGACAGCTTTGCCCTTGCGTTCCATAGCAATAATACCACATATTGAATTGGATTGTTATGGTAAGATGAGAGGGTGTTTGAGAAGCCCAGAAATATGTCTAGCATTTCCCAAATAACAATAAGAAGCGGGGCAAGTTAAGGTTGTGGTGTCAGGTGCTGTGTTACATTTACAAAGTAAGAAGCCCCTGCCGCTCTCACTGGCTCTTGTTTTGGGAAAGCTGCAGACACTGGATACAATTATTGGGGCCAAATGTCTTCCCCTCTCATTGCTCATCTGTCAGGATTGTATTTTGCTTAAAGGGAAACAGTTTGGAACACTGTGTCTCAAGGCTGCAGAGAAATATTTTTATAAGGTGCTGAAACAGAAATGCTTTCTGCTGTGCTCTGATGCCAGTGCCTCAGTGGACATGTTGAATCTGCCATGCAACCTGATATGGTCCATGACTGGGATGGTAGTTTTAATGGCTTCATATGGCATCACAAATCATAAACCAAGCTTATGGCTCTATTCTATTCTACTCTATTCTATTCTATTCTATTCTATTCTATTCTATTCTATTGTCTCATCTACTGTATCATTGTAGCAGCAAATATATGTATATAAACACTATACATATATAAACTACAATATAAAGAGCTAAGTGGAGCTATTTCGACCTTTGCAACTGACAATTTCAACACGACTTGAGTGGAACGTGTCAGTGGGAAGTATGGGGAAAAAGTATGGATTACAACATTATTAGGGTGTGCAAAATAACGCAGTGGGACTTATTGAGACAAAGAAGAAATTAGTACAGAATATTTATGATCTGAAAAAGATATACCAACATATAAAATATATGATATATGTGTATATGTAGAATATAGGTATGTACATATGATATAAAATATAACAATATCAATATATATATGCAGTATGACATAGGTGGAACCATTATATAGCCTATGTATCAATAAATACAGTATGTAGTATGTATCTGAGAGGGATATGGAAATCTGAAGAAAACATACCTGAATTTACAGCAATAAACATAATGTGCAAATGTACTGTATTCACATTAACAAGTCTATAGAAGGCTTGCATTGTGAAATACCTATACACCATTAATATATTTACTTACACATACAGATAATATAGCCTACAGTATGTGCCGATTTGGATATACATTACTCGCTGTATCCTTTTCAAGACTCCGGATGGAGGTGCTATATGTACAGAGAAATGGAAACATGCAGCAGATGCATATTAATGGATTTCCTCCTTACCTAAGGGGATATCTGTCATGTCACCCATCTTCAGCACTTCATATTTTGTTCTTCCATCGTGGGCCTCTCCACATTCTCCTAACCCCAGCCACCACCTACTCCTGAACCCCCCCCCACAGCGTTTTCACCCTGCCTCACTGGCTCCAGAGCTAGGAAGCAGGCAGGCAGGCAGCTGCTCCTCATTGTCCAGATCCCCAGCAGATCCTCAGCTGTTCCCACTTTCCCAGGAGTTCCTGTGTGAAGAATTAGCACTTTAGTTCTGCTGCCTTTGGGCTTCAGTCTCTGCAGTACAGGCCACACAGAGGAAAGGGTTAAACAAAGTCAGAGATGATGCTTGGAGCCACGCAGGGTCCCCTACCTTTGTGACCTTTGAAAAGCTTGTCCAAAGTTGACTGAAGAGGTCTTAGGAGATCTGTCAGGTTCCCAGGTGCCTCCTTTCCACTCCTTTGTGGGGTCTTTTAAAGCCCCGACTCTCTCTGTTCTTGGACAGGGACGGACGCGCATTCTTTAAATGAAATGCTCATCATTTGTAAAATATGTGCTTTTAGTTAGTCATAAATGTCACTGGATTACTACATATGTAAGGTTTCCAGAAATTTGACAATGTAGAGTTTCCATTTTTTTAAATATAAAAATGGCCTTATTACATAAATCAAATAACAGAGAAATATTGGTATCGGTTTACATCAGAGTGAAAAATGCCAGCGAGGCTGGAGCTTTCACAACAGAAAACTCTCCTTTGAAAGAGAAAAAACAGTTGCTGCCTGGCGCATAGCAAAGAGTGTTATATAACACAATTAAAGACTGTTCTCTCTCTTTCCCTCTTTGTCCCCGTCTCTTTCCCTGTTTGCTTTCTCTCACACTCTTTCTTTCTTGCTTTCTTTTTCTTTCTTTCTTTCTTGCTTTCTCTTACTTTCTTTCTTTCTTTCTTTCTTTCTTTCTTTCTTTCTCCCTCCATTCATTCCCTTTTTCCTGACATTCTTTATCTGACGACCTATTGGCTGTGAATAGATAATGACTGTGCAAGAGGTTTTGTTTACCATGGATACCAAAGGATTAGAGTGATTACTACTGGTGCCAGTGTTGTAACAAGCCAGGAGAGCCTGTCACAGTCTATGGAGGTGCTGACAGTTATCCTGTACAAGATTAGAGAACTTGGATTATGGGTTGTTTTTCCCCCACCTGGGTGATGAGAGACTAACTAGAAGAAAAGGCTGAACGTCACAATGCCAAGACCCTGAGGGAGAGAGGAGGAGGTGGGTGGGCAGTGCTGGGTGACAGAAAAGCCCATGGCTTCCGTATAGTTGGCAACATTGGCTAGTTTGTGTACAATGGCTCATTCACTCATCTATGATGTGTATTACGGTGTCTCATCATACACAGTGTTAGGAGTGTTGAAATGACATCACCATCTACCTTGACCTTTCACCTTGGTATTCCCATGATGCCTGTGGAGGCCCGCAGAGGGAGATTGTTTCTCCTCTTCCTCCTGTTAAGCTCTCCTGTGGTCAAGGCCCAAGGCGGTGTTCAGTTTCAGAGAACATCTCTCCTTGGCCCCCAGCACAAATACACAACACCCTCTCCTGTTGCACTTGATAATATTTATCCTCAATTATAATTCCACAGATATGGATTCTTGAGTGGAGTACAGTGGCAGCGGGCGAAGTGGAACGGCCTTGAGCCCCCGACTAGGCGTTTGCCGAGGCGGGCTCCTGCACGGTCCCGGGACGTTTCATCAGCTGTGCTCTCTAGCAGTGGGGCAAAATAAGCAATGTAGCCATTAAGAGCCCCAATGCAATGGAGGAACACTTGGCTGTATATTTGTCCTTGCCGTGAGTGCATGCGTTGCTATGGTGAAACGTGAAACCAGCTAAAATACACACTAAGTGTTGCATGTGTGGTGGTCACAGTTCAAATAAATGAATCCTGGTTAGTCCTTGCCTGTGTTAACACCAATAACTAGGCGTTGTCAGAGATAAGTGTATTAATGACTTCAGTTGATCACAACGCCATAAACCATGAAGCCATAAATCGGTCAAACACACGTCTACAGGTATGAGAAATGGCGTTCCAGCGGAGAGCTTGGTAAAGACTCCCCTGGCAAAACGCCCCTGAATGGAGAGGCTCTCTTCAGTCTCAACCATAATAAGGATGAATAATAGCCAGTGCGGAAACAACGCTGTCAGATTGTCGGTTTTGTGTGCAGATGAGTGTTCTGAGGGGTTCGGCGGCAGAAAGGAATCTCAACCAGGTTCCACTGCTGGGAAAACAAGCTTTCAGCACTTTTTCGTTTCGCTGCAGTGAAAACCTGTTGTGTGGCGGGTAAGGCGAGAAGAGGGGGTTAGGGTAAGGGAGGGATCGCCTAGGGTGTCCCAAGACTATCTGGCCCTCAAAGTATGCGTCCAAATAGTCAAAATAGCCAATAACACAGACTGTTGACATATGGGGTTAAAGGTCATTTTAAAACCTCATACTTTTTTTTAAGACTGAATTTGTTCTACCAAATGAATACAAATGCTACACTGAACTCGGCGACCCAAAATATATCACTATTAGCCAATAGTTCTTTACTACATGACGTGAGGCTTATGTACCTTTATGTATTGAAGGGAGACTTATATGACTGCTTGTGTTTTTGGGAAAAATCCAATTCCTGGTGTACACAAAGACCCATATTTAACATGGCCAATCAGAAAGTATAAGCGTCCCATAACCTGTGGCCCTTATAGCCTCAAACCGTGGCACCCCATATGTCCTGAGATCATCCATCTCATTTGGCCTGGCTTGCCAACATCCAGTATAAGCCGGAGCTCTTATTGTGGATCAGCCGGTGATTTGTTGGTTGTCTTGGCTATTAGAGATGGCATCAGAGAATTGAGGATTTTCTAGCAGGGGAAGTAGATGGAAATAATGAGGGGAAGGAATGGCTGCCAGTCCCTGCTTCTTTAACCTGCACACACATAGAGAGATCTGTGTGCAATATTGTTGTTACTGGCAGGGCCTGTTTTGGGCAAGTCAGCACTACCCCGCGATGCCCAGGAACGACATGCGTGTCATTTCCTGCCAGGGGCAATCATTTGGTTATTACTGCTGCTCACTGGCAGCCCACTCATGTTCTGTCTCTGATTTCCAAAATGAAACATGTATATTTTTCTTTTGTCGACAGCAGCGATATTTCCAGGCAAATCAAGATTGTGGTCCAAGAAGTTTTGGGGTCTTTGAAAATTTCAGTTTATAATGAACTGTATGAAATGTCTGAATCAGGCCATTTATAAATATGCTCAAGAAGTACCCTTGGCTTTGAAAAATAGCCTATTTACTCTACCTTGTAATGCCCCATAGGATGGATTTCCAAACTGTATACATAAAGCTTGCACAAACAATACAGACTAATTACAAGGTATCTTGAATTACATTATATTTAGCTGGTTTTGCACAGAGCGATAACAGGAAGGTCACATGTAATTAAATGTTATTAATGAGCATACTGACTAAAATGGATGCTGTTTGAATGTTGTGTATCTAAAGTAAATCTGCTCCACCTTTCTTTCTACAGTCAACAAAGTGGTGGCTATGTTTCTGTTTTTTTTTTAAAGACAGAGTATGTTGTTAAGATTTAATAAAATTCTTAAGATATTTTTCAGGGAGAATGTGTTTTCCATACGGACAAAAATAAGATCATCATAAACATAACATACTTCCATAACAGTCAGTGGCCTGATGGGGCCACTGTCTGCTCAGATATTCTACATTTCTAGAAAGACTTTTTAGCCTTTCTGCATCACCACTTTACCATTAGAAGAGTACATTCAGAAAGAAGGTTTATGTGAATATAAAAAAGCTTCAGTAACCTAGCTGTTACTGGAGTGTATACAATACACAGTGACAAATTGTTTAGTCAAAATATAGGTTGGAAATTTAGCCTAACCTTAAACACTTTAATGTTCTTTGTGAATTCAGATTTGAAGTGAAGTGTACCTTTGCATAAAGATATCAGTGACAATTTTACAGATTTTAATAAGTTATCACTGCTAAATTCCCACAGCCAGCTTCAGCCATATAGCTTTTGATCAGCCACACCCAGAGTTTTCAAACACAGAGTTTGAAATGGCTTCCCAAAACTACACTATTTCCCAGCCCAAACTCATTCCCTCCTAATTTATTGGCCACTTATTTCACAACCCTAAGCCTCCCTTTACAAAAAAAAAAAAAGCAAAACAAAAGTGGAAACAAAACATGAAAACAAAAGAAAGGGACTGGCACAAAAAAAAAAAAGAGCCTTGAAGTTTTCGTGAGGAAAGAGCTTTTCTCTCACAGGGCCCCGCAGCTGAGCATCAGTATTCCAGAGCCATCATGTAGTTGGCTTGGCCGACAGCACAGCCGGTGGTGTGGGCCGCTGGCCAACAAAGCACTAATGGCTGAATTATTGGCCAGAAGCAGCTGGGCCCATCAGCCAATAGACCCGATCACGGGAGGGTTATCTGTCTTTTCACTCTCCACACTTCTAAAAGATGATGATGATGATCACGATGATGGAGGAAGTGAGTGAGTGAAAATGGAGGTGCCACTCTGCGTGCCTTTACAGTACGGCTGTGAGCATGTGTGTAAGGAGACGTTAAATCATCCTAGCTCTGTGATGAGAACAGCTCTGAGATGTCACACCACACTCTGGCCGTTCGTAGAGGGGAGTCAGGATAATGCGAAGCTCTTGACCTCGGGGTCTCTCTCTGTGGGCGCTCCCTCTCCTGCTCTCAGGCATTCAGACTGAGCCGAGGGGTTCTGCCATGGATAACAAGGATGAGATCATGACAGCAGCTGATGCCATATACAGCAGCATGAACTCTCAGCATACAGCCTATAGCCTCATACAGCAGTATACGCCATCAGGGTTTTCTGGGCAAAACAAAAAAGACATTAATTCTATAACTTCTGCAACAGTTATGTTCCTGATAGAGCTGAACAATTAATTGAAAAAAAAAAAGAAATCGTAATATGAACTTCGGCAATTTTCAAATCGCAGAGGCTGCAATAAATTACTAAAGAGAGAGGAGCGTCCAAAACAACAAACAAATTTATGACAAGAAAAACAAATTTATGACAAGAAAAACTTTTCTGTCAATATCTTTCAGCCCTAGTTCCTGATGTTCATAGTTTTTCAAAGGTTGTAAATCTTGTAGCCACTAATATATTCAATACAAAAGCTAACAACACATTCACCCTATCCCAGCTGTACCATGGCTCAGCACCCTGCCCATTACACATTATCAGAGCTGCAGATTATCTGGAAGCAGCCGGAAACACAGGCGATATTCTAGTTTGTGTCTTTGCACGCCCTGACTAATTTACAGGACTTTATCAGTCGTGATGGGACTCCTTGGCAGCAGGTCTAGGTAAACTGTTGAACTCCTCTGGGCTGAGCCGGAGGGCCAGCGGCCCTAGAACAGGCGGGACTGATAACAGCCTGGGATGGCTTCCAGCCCACGCAGATAGCACCGAGATGTTGTCTCCTACCAGTAAGCACTGTGAGATATTCAAGGTCAGCTCAGCTTGTGGAGCACCGTCCTGTAAGTGCTTGTTTTAAGACTATTATAAATGAGCACAAATGAGCTACTTTAGAATGGGTATTTGACACAGCTCATAGTAGAAAGGATTGATAAATTAATATAATAAATTCAAGCAGGTACAAACACACTTGCGCTCTTGAACGCGCACACACACACTTTATTTTTGTGCCTTTGAAAATGAGTTTGAGACTCCACAGAGAGGAAAGGGGCAGTATATCATTATAAGGACACTTGGACACATCGGTAGATCCCTCTCAATCCTCTGGGTCAATCTAAGGACTCAGCAGCTCTCTGAATCAGGCTTACTATGTCAGACCCTGACACCGGACCAAAATCGGGTCAACCGCGTAAATCTCTGACATACATTATACAGATGATCTCAAGAATAACATTAATAAATCTGGTAATGGGCAACGGGGCAGGATGGAAGGGAAGGAAAGAAAAAAAGTGAAACGAAAATCAAATAAGTATTTCATTTCCTTTTGAACTTGCGGAGAAGCCCCGGCGTGCGCCTGCTTTACATCACAGCGTGATGACTTTACCACATAGTCTCCATTCCCCCTTTGGACTCATCCATCTGGTACGTCCTGGGCCAGATAAGCAGACAATGCAAGATCAGAGTGCATGCCAAAGAGGTGTTTAACATACTCACTCCCTCACTCCAGAGCAAGAGCCGCCATTTAATCACCTGTCATGAGGAGAGAGAGAGTGAGAGAGAGATAGATGGGGGCGGTGTCGTTCAATTTCGGGCTTTTCCTCATGCTGTCTTAGGATTTATGCCAACCACGGCCCTCAGTGCTTAACAAGGGGATTCTGTTGATCTGTTCCACATAGACACTATGGTGCAAACATGTAAATCCACTGTTTAAATAAACAACAATGCCTGACAGAACGTTCCCATTTGGATGTTAAGTCAGGACACTCATGTAGCTTTAATGGTCAAGATGAGAACCAGTTGAGTTCAGATGAGTTATCAGAGATTTGTTTGCTTGGCTGACCGACCCCATCCCAGCCATACCTATACATCTCCTCTCTCCACGCCTTATGATCTTGCTATAGGATAACAGGCATAATTTCTCTCCCCTTTTCTTATCACTGACAGGACCCATTCCTCCTAATGCACGGCTCGACAGATAAATAAATAAACCTTGTAGCTCTTCTAGTTTCTGTAAGGGATATTAAAACAAACAATAGGATATATGGCTCCGTCAAGAACAGCAAACAAAGAATGGCATGGCTATTTTTTGAGCCATTGCAGGTCTCATAGGCAAATATTTTGCTGAGTGCACGATGGCGGAATTTTTGTTGATGATGATCAAAGTAATAGTAATCTTGCTCTCTGTATTATAATGTTTTTTTTTTCTGCAATAACCACTATGATACATCCATGCCTCACTAACTGCTGTGAAATCCAAGAAAACCAAGCTGTTTGCGTTATTGTTTGCATTTGTGATAGAACAGTAAACTCCTTCCCTGTTTCTACTAAAAAAATAAACATTGTGTAGCAGATGTAATTACAGATTTATAGAATCCTGTGTGTATATCTGTCTGTGTGAGGCGAATGAACACTAAAGGGGGGGGACTATTAAAATAACACTCATCCTCCATTTCATGGTTAAGGCCGCAAGACAGGCACTGATAACCCATTGGTTCTCCGACTCACACACACAGTCCGTAAGCCAAGCTAGCTTACAAACAGACAGCAGACACACACACACACGGAAGCACTCTAATTTCTCTCTTAACATGTGTGTTCATGCACACGCTCACAAAAAAAATCTGATATTCCCAACTGGTTGCTCATATTCCAATAAGCGAGCCTCCATTAACAAACAAGAAGACATTTTCTCTCTTGTTTTTTTTTCACAGCCTTTGTCCAGTAATCAGCAGAGATGTGGAGAGGTTGTTGATACTAATGCTGTAAGGCAGAACCTTCCGGCACATTGCTGATGGACTGTTTGCTTGGACAGTGCTCTTGCGATTGAGAGGTGCTGATGGCTGGAGGGAAGTTGTCAGTCAGAGTTGGCCAGTGCTGCCGGTGCTAACAGGTGTGAACGTGTCGCCGTCTCCGTCTCTTTAGCCGAGCTGCATGGAAATTCATGTGTTCAACAGCTGCAGCTCATATTTTGTGTGTATGTGTGTGTGTGTATGTATGCATCCTAATGGTAGGGTGGGGGGCTTAATCTCTGAGGGAGGAAGCCATGTATCCCTCCCTATATTTTCTGTGTGTCTGTCAGCGCCACAACTCCTTAGGGTCTCGCTGCTCCAATATAGTGAACAGATATGTCAGCTAGCCTCTGGTCCAGAGAGGTATGGTTTATTAGGGTGGCGGAAGGGGAGGGTGTAATGGGCATGAAGGTCTCATGGCTTGGTCAGAGGGCCACAGGATGACTGAGGTCAGAGAGCTGGGCCCCCAAAACCTAAAGCCACCCTGTACGTCCCCTATAAAGCCACCTTTGAAAGTCAGCAAGCCATGACAGTGGCCATGTCGCTGTCTACAAGGGAAGCCAATTCTCTTTCCTCTGTGTCAGCCACAATGAGCTCTGGGCTTTCAGCACATTTTTCTAGTATGGCTAAAACTTGTGGTTTTGGAGGGGCGAGCCTTATTATCTGCTGCTTTGGCTGGCTGTACAGGAACAGCAGTTTGAGCTGCAGCCTTAAGTCTGTGTAGATTGTGCTCCGCGGCCCTTAGCTTGTTATTCTAACATCCATTTCAGTGATATTTACGTCAGGACATACACTGTAGCACACGTGTACTGTACTCATTGACTGACCATGTGTGGTGAAAAGTAATATCCCTGGTGAAGCAATCTTAGAGAAAAGAGGATGATGATGAAGTCCATTTGAGAATAAATAATCATAATCCAGTCACATAGAGCATTGTTTGCCTGCGAGCAGAAATGCATACACTGAATTGTTCCCAAGTATACAATTGCATAACATTTATTTTTTATTCGTACTGCATTCACAGGGTGATTTCAGGCCGGACACAGTAATGCGTGCTGTAATAGCATATGTGCTGTGTTTGCCATGGAGACTGGCAGCGGTGCACTGACACAGTGCCACATTCCACGTTCCTCACGCAGCCAGTGGTCCACGGCGCGGCCCTGGACGCCTGTCTAGTCCCGGAGACGTCAGCCTTCCTAATCATCACATCCTGAGGAAGATGGAGGACGCCAGGGGATGATGACATGTTTGCTGTCGCAGCATGGGACAGCATGAGGTAAGCCGTGCTCTGGGGACCTCCTCCCTGCGCCCTGCCCTGCGACTTGGCAGGAACCAGCGGTAGACAACGTCACAGACTGACTGAAGCCTTATTTTTGTCTGTTTTGCTCATGTTTGCTCCACTTTCATTGCTGACCAAGCGTTAATATAGGCATTCGTCAATTTTTGCATCTTTGACGTCAGCATTTGGTTTTCTCTTTGCTACTATAAATGGCCCGTTTGGTTGGTGCCAGGACTGTTGACGTTTATACATATGCTTGGCCAAATCCAAGACAGCCTATTTAGGACACACAAACTATATAGTTCTGGATGCTTAAAATAAGAATGTTTGACAGAAAAAGACATTTGAATAGTTTCATAACATATTGCCCAGCCAAAAGCCTGATCAGTAAATTGCATGGTGGATAGATTCACTTTCTTAACTCCCTAAGCACTGTATTTTCCAATCTTTCCCTACAGCATTGCCTGTACTTTCTCGACATTGAATAAGACACAGGTACTTAGAGCACTCAGACCAAAGCTAGGCCTATATTTGTCTTTCTCATGTTTTAATCTTAGTTTTCCATGGACCTTGAAATTCCCACTCTCTCTGACAGAGAATATTTAGCTATTTTCCAAACATCTGTTAAAATTTACCTTGGCAAAAGTGCTGGCTGAACATTTTGCCATTGTTATTTTTCTCTCTCACTTTCTCTTAGCTTTTCTATGGTTTAAAATAATGATCTGTGTAAGCAAACACTGTGTGCCCAGCAAGAACTAATGGCAGTGTTGGAGCATCAATTAAACACCCCACAGTAAAGACAATTGCAGCGAACATGTCCATTGGGATCGCTCCGGGGAATTCAAGCTTTCTCAGTCATATTGTTCCACTTAGAGGAGAATATGAGATGGACAGAAAGTGTATGGGAAATTGAGCTTTCTCGCCAAACTGTAACACCAGAACTCGTCTTCACTTTCACCTACAAGGTCGATTAGAAACCTTATAGTCTCAACTTTATCTTATAACTCCGCTGAAGACGTTGGGATTTTTCACTTTGCAGTTTGTCCAGGAATTGAAAACCTTGGACGAACTTATTTGAGAACACACCTCATGCATGATTGTATATAATTTACATATTTTCCAACGTTACACATGTCCCTTGCAGTTTTTGAGGGGTTAGTTGAAAAGTAATAAAGAAATTATATGCTATGATAAACTTTATTAATTGGCCAGTACAGGACAATTCAGACTTTTGATTCTCATCTGCCTACACTTGAAATAGTATCTTGTGCGCAAAGCCCAGGTGTGTATGAATGCCTGTAACCCTATATGAATGAATGTGTGTCTCACTGAAACATCACTCTCTGCCTGAACCTTTGCCCAGCTTGACATCAATAAAAGCCGGCTTTTGTTTAGGAATACCATGGTTTGTTTCCAGGAAGGGTCTGATTATAACCCCTGTCCTGCTCAGCACCACTAACAGCTTAACTGTCCTCTTGCAGAATGAAAAAGGTTCAGCTCCTCGGCCTGGCAGCCCTTGACTCCTGTGCCTTCTGTTTCCATAGAGGTCCCTAACCTGATCATGTTGGCTCTAGATACAACATAGTGCTTTCTTCAGTGGAGAGTTTATGAGTCAAAGATCTTATAATTTGTGACAGAATGCCTAATATTTAATACAGGAAAATGTCTGATTTTATCATATAATTAGATCCTCAAGGGATAGATATACTACTCATATTCTCTCCTGCAGTACCCTTGTTGGTCCAATGATGGCAATCTGACTCCATTCAAACAGGCAGACTCATGACACTTGACAAGTCTTTAAATGGGCCTCTGTCTCAGCATGTTCAGTCCAGGAACAGGAGAATTGCAATAAGTTATTAAAATGTATTGACACCAGATGTGCCCTGCCCCTATTCTAGAGACAGAGCAAAAGGTTCAAGCACTAATTGGCCATCTGACCAGCCAACTTGGTTCATAACCACTCAATCACACATGCACAGATGAATACACACACAGGCATGCATGTGTGCAGCCTTATACTTGCAGGATGCACTCATGCACGCGTGTATACACACCAATTTTGATTTAATGTAGTAGGCCTCCATCATAACAGGAATAATGTAGGATACTACGCATACAAAATATGGTTTCTATCAGCATGTTTCAGATTAATGGGCATATAGTTTTCAGATGTGTTAGCACTGCATGTTTTAGTATTTAGAGTGTTACAGGCCCCCCACACACTCAGTCTTAAACATGAGCTGTTTCTGTAACTGACAGCCATGCAGGGTCAAGGGTTATCAGGGAGAGCTGTCTCTGTAAGATGATGTCACTGATAGCCTCTAACAGACTGTGGGCTCACCGGGGGAAAGTCCCTTTAAAATAAACACAAGAAGAACACAAATTGACCTGTCATGACAGACACTTAAACTTTCCCCCAGGCTGTTTATGTAGATTTTCGACATGTATTTGTGTTTTGTGATGCGTTCACGGTGCCTATCGCATTCAGGGATAGCAAGACAGCCTAGTGGTTACTGAGTTCGTAGCCCAACCTGCAGTGCCTGGGGTCGATCCCCAGTGTGGTCATAACTGTTGAAGTGCCCTTAGGCAGGATACTTAACCTCTACCTGCTCCATTGGTGCCGCAAACTGTCTGACCCCTACCATAAAAAAACAAAAAGACTTTATTGTCTGGGTGGGACGTGTAACTGTGTTGCAGTTGATAACTGCCAAAACACTGAAAACACCTATATGAAGTGTCCCAATAGGGTGTTGGACCACTAATAACTGACAGAACATCAGCACCACGCCTTGGCATAGACTTTGTTCAGTGGTGTAAAAATGTTTGGAACTGAGCAGAGGGATGCAACACCCTACATCACTCGTTTACTCCAGTGTACTCAAAGGCAACATTATTTTGTTAATTGAGACAGTTTGCAGCTCTAGTTAGATGTTGCAATGATGGGATGCCCTGCAAAACTCACAGAGGCATTGTGCACCATAAGTTATACCCTATTTATCATTTTTTCTACTCAGCCTATTTTGCTAGATGCCATCTTTAGAAAACCTCTAATTTTCACATTTTACTTTCATTAGTCCAAAACATATTAATGAAAGATTATGTTATAATTTTACACAATTACACCATGTCTAGTCCTACACACATTATTAATAGATGGCTGACAACAATTTGCATGGCAAATTATAAAAAAAACTGTAAACTCTGCTCTCTACATAATGTCCTCTCATCACTTTAAACCTCCTAGTTGATGGTGCTGCTGACTCACAACACCCTCATGTCAGGTAACACTTAAAGCTGTGGTTAAGGAGATGAGTCCTTCCCTGTTATCTGGCTGCTCTGTCATTGTAAGACCATCTGTGTGATGACCATGACGGATGAACTCTCCATAACCTGGACTAGAGGTGCTAACCTGGCCATCTTGCCCACCTGGATTCTAAATTTAGCTTTTCTGTAGAACTGTCTGAAACTTTGAAACTCTGAAACCCACTAGACCATGTGGATCTGCTGATTAGTAGGCTTTTGCAAATCATTTGAAAATCATTTATTAGAAAAGTATTTCTCCAACATATGTATAGCTATACTGCCAAATAGACACAAGGAAAATAGGATCTAGTGTCATAAAATATTAACCTATGACGCCACGAGTGAGTAATGGTACAATTTACCATCACAAAAAACAACCGTATACATGCTTCAGTGTTAGGGCTTTATTAATGGAACAAATTAAAGTGAAACCGTCTTGTCTTACACATGTGAGTAGAATACTGATGATTATCATGCAGTAGAATTCCTCATTCTAATGCTGTTAATAGAGTTTATAGAAAAAATCCCTTTCTCTGAACTTTGTGTATGAGTGTTATAATGCGATCCTCTGAGGAGTAGATTTGGAGACTTTTTTTTAATAACAGCAGAAATAAAGGGAGGGCAGAAAAGAACGCAGGATGATTGACGTGGTTAAACCTACTGGGTGCCTGGAAGAATAGTAAAGGTCTTAAGTGTTACACCAAAGCACATTTGCACTATTTCCTAAAGTATTATCAAAAGCTTTGGTTGGATTATTTCATATCATGCAATGGATTTTCTTAAACCTATATAGGTGGCACAATTTGAAAAGAAACTATTTCACCCACTGTAAACATAGCATCTATACTCTTGTGCATGAAACACAACATTCAGGACACTCACCAGGACGTCTTTTTATTGCTCGTAATATGGTTTAAAATCATTTGTTCAACAGTAGTTGAAAACCTCCTTAGCTTCTAGCAGGCGGGAGGGGGCTGAGACTTGGCCAGTGTTAAAACAGCAATGTGGGCCCAAGGTGCCATTAGTGGCTGTGGAGCAGCTGGAAGTGATTCCAAAAACACGGCAAGGAGGAGGTAGTTTAAAACCACATGGTTTCAACTGGGTTTTCACACTGTTCTTGGCAATTTACCACTAATGGCTTCACGCAGCCTCAATGCGACTTTGTTTGTGACTGAGTTCAACAAGGGAGACAACAACGATGACCAAATCAAAGATGTCCAACCATGGCTTTTAATGTAGCACAGCAGCATGGCTACTGTATTGTAGGTGTTAATGGGCTTATGGAGGGTATATGATCCCACATGGAGAGTGAAGGAAGGCCATCTGCTTCCTGTCTCTGACCCAGGGAGAGTTTGTGTTGGGTGTTCAGAAGAGCTGCCTTGACTTCATTGTAGTTGCAGCCTCACTCTAGATTTTTTGTCTTCTGACTATATCATTTATTGGTGTGCTGTACACATACATCCTTGAAGGGTAGAGCTTACTGATGGAAGTCACTATTTCATACTACTACATGAAATAATTTTAAAAGTCAGTGTTCAGACGGCAGTGGAGTGATCTTGGGACCACAGATATATAGTAGCTACACTGTGATGCCAGATTGTGTCTTTAAAATACCTGAAGTTAATGCAGGTAATTGCCAGAATGGCTAAAAGTCAAATTGGTAAATGCAAAGAGTTGTTTTAGTTGATGCATCAATATACCTTAAATATTTTAGCCTAATGTAACCAGACGGCCAGATTTCAGCCATGCCACAACACATTTTCTATGATAGGATTCCTGTGCATAATCTTACAGTCTTGTCCCAGTGGAAAGCACCTAAACAGTCTCTCATTTCCAGCCTTTTGTGTTGGTCTCTCCCTCATACAGTAGAGTAGGTAGACAGGCCTGGTTAAAAAGCCCACCTGAATAAACTTCCTGTGCTATCTGCTCTAATTATGGGATTATCCCTCAGGAATTCCTATGAGCACAGCAATACACACAGAAATACACAGCTACACTCAGCAACGCACACACAAACTCACATACACACACACTGCTGTGTTGGTTTTGTATGGGATTTCCAAGATGTCGAAACTGGATGTTGTCACAATAAGTAGCAGCATAATATCGTCATCATATGAATAACACTCCTAAAATTACACAGGTGGAATGGCAGTATGGGACAGTATAATCTTCCTGTAGCTATCTATGGCTTTTTTTTAATAAACGTTTGAATCTAAATAGCGTTTCATGCTAAATCTAAAATAGACACTACGCAATGGAAAATGAGGTTGGACTCAACGGTTCTTGAGTCATGTTTCAAACTCTGAACAACCTCAGAATGCACCCCACTCTGTTGACCATGGAGGTCAAAACTAAATGACCATTATTCAATCTTAAATTCGCCAGATCTAATAGGCTGTGAGTAAGATTGAATTTATCAGATTTGCAATGTTATTATCCAATCTAAAACAAGAATGTTTGCCTCTCAGTTTGGCCTAATGCACAAACAGGCGCTTACTGTAGATTAAAATGAGGGTGGTGCAATGTCAATTTAATCAACTTGGCAGCTTGTTGTTTCCATTTCTTTGAAAATAAATGGTCCTAATAGCACATAAATATAGCCTGTTTGCTTGGCTGAACTGGCTATTTCATCCACAGATCAGAGAATTTGTTCGATATCTCTGTGATGTCTATCTTGCATGTGTGCAGTCCATTTGCACATGGTTACAGTGGTTATACAGAGTGATACAGAGTTGTAGGTTTTAGGAATTGTTCTCTGTAACTCAAGAGCGCAGACCTTGCCAGCTATCTATAGCTAACTATAACTATCAGATCTTAGATTCCAAATACTTCAGTGATTTCAACTCAGGCCATTATGCCTTTAAATTCACAATGGAGTTATCTCAAGAGACAAATGCACAATCTATTGTTTCGTGGTCTGAATAAATTTTAAATTTTGCTTGAAGGGGAAGATGAAGAAGTGAGTTTTTTGCCAAATGTCCCAAATGTTCGAGTGCATGCTTGTGTGGAAATGCATGTGCAAGCACACATGCACGCACGCACACACACACACACACACACACACACACACACACACACACACACACACACACACACACACACACACACAGGTTTCTGGTTCATTTCCCTCAGTCCCAAGTCAACTGTGAACATTTTTGTTTTCCTGTGAGTCTTTTAAGCATTTGAAACGACCATGATGCATTGCTGCAGGCATAGCTCTGACGAGGGGTAGGTGTGGGACCAAGAGCTCCTGTAAAAAAACATTTGAATTGATTTCTTAAATCAGGCCTTTGAATGTGGTTCTTGAAAACTTTATCCCGTATATTTTTGAGCCGTGGATCGCTACTAGTGTCTGACTACAGACCTGTTGCATCATCTTGAAGGATGCTGTGTCCAGTAAGTCTAAAGTAAGGCTAATCCACAGAGGCCCCATGGTATTGCCAGACCATATATTCCTTTCTCAGAAAAGACATGCTGATTTACATTTATAGACCGTGGCAGCCGTGTACAATCCCACCACATCAGTAAAAAAGAGACTTCTGTTCTAAATCTTCAAATGCCTCTATGCCTGGCCTCTATCCTTTTTTCTATCCCTAGCTTTGTCCTCCTTGTGTGAAATAGAGAGGTACATGTGTTACCAAAATACATGCAAAAGAAATTTAACTGCCATCTGAAGATCTTACTGTCAAATGCAAAGATGCCATTTTTATTACAATACACACACTTTCACTCCTAGATAAGATACTAAATAAATGTTGTCAGTCACAGTGGAGGCAAAAGATAAGTGTTCAGGATCCCACATTAATACATCAAATATTTGTCCCATATATATTCTTCCTTCAGGAACGTGTTCTCCTCATTTCCACATGAAAAACCAATATAAAATGTCTTGGTAACTTTCCAATTTAAATGTTATTTTCAATATAATGTTATGGAGTTTTCACTTCAATTTTTGTACGTTTTTAGATTATTTACTTTCTGGTATGTCATATATTTTCAAAATGATTATGAAGTTTCATATTCTCTGTGTTCTCGGTACAATATTGGCGTTGTCAGTGAGGTAATGGTTGAGGGAATGGTAATTATTATTGAGAGCCAGTCAATTCAAGTAAGATTGCAGGTTAGAGTTACTATGTGGTACATTTATGTACTTTATACTGTCTGCCAGGAAATGAACCACTTAAGATTTGAACCGCTAGCAGATATTGTGAACTCGGTGTAATCCAATTTTGTTTGCAGGGCTGCAGTGTTTTCCTACAGTATGTATTTTAAAGAGACTGTCATTCTTTTGAGAGTCTCAAAAGTGCGTCTGAACATATTTACCACCATTATACTCATAACCCAAATAATGGAAAGTATTATGCCACATTGAAATGACACAGATCTTACTAACAAGTGACAGGGATTCATTTGAATGGTGGAACCACATGGTCTACAAACTTCATAAACTTCATCTCTCACTCCTGTGGATCCACACCCAGCCATAAGAGGGGCTGATGACTGAGGATGAGGGTCTGCAGTATGGCCTGGGGGGGGGGGCAGGATGGGGGAACAGTGGAAGACATGTGTCTGTCATGCTGGCAGTTTCCTGGCGTTGACTAGTGTCTCCACCACCCGGGGATGATGGGATATTTACAGAGCGTGTGGGGCGGATGGAGTGTGATTAGAGGGTGGCCAGGCGCCCTGGCTTCTGCATCTCGCACGCATGTGCAGGACACTCTGTATTTTTAACATGTGATGTGTTTGGGGGAGAATATGAACGTCCAAATATTTTCCTAACTGATTTTCTGTCAGCAGCTTTCTCCAAATTATGCATTTGATTCATTCTGTCATGGATGAAAAGCCCCTTTCAGTCTAAGACTGGGCTAGTGCTGACCAAACTGAGTTTCAGGTAGCAACACTAAAGAAAGTCACTTTTGAAAATGTGCTGCTTCTTATGTAATACTTCATACTATTACAACTTAATAATAGACCTTTACTGGCTCTACTTAGTTTGCATAGGATAGTTGCATTTACTGTCACCATTTTTTCAATAATAACATCTTGATAATCTTAGTATACATTATACAAACTCTATTAAAGCACAACATTTTTGCAACAATGCATATGCAATATGCTTTGCAACTGTGAGAGCATTAAAAGACTGTAATCCCCCTTTTCTAGCATTAATATACATTTCTGATTGTTGAACACACACTAAGCACCAGTCTTTTACTGCCAGCAACGTTCACTGCTTTTGATTGTTGTTGCTAGGCAGATCTCAAATATTTAAACCTTGATTTATTTAGCCACATGAAAAATCTCCTTAAACGATGTGTAGGCTGTAAAGATGACAATCACAGAGAAGTGCTTTATGGCTGTGTGAAGTGCAAGAGCCAGGCTGGGAGATGTATTTCACTTTAATTTCCTCCACAGACAGCAGCCGCCGCCGCTGCTGCCCTGGCAAGCCACACTCAAGGATGTTATTGCTCCACTTTCACAGTCTGATACTGTACAAGATAAGAAAAAATAGTGAGAGTCACTTGGCACAGAGGGTTTAGTGTACAAAAATTATGAGCTGCTGAAAGTGGCACATAAACAGATATTTTAACTTGTAACATGATATCTAAGAAGGTGCTCATGTTTATCATATATATGCGAAGAAAGCAAATGGACTAAGAAAGGTGCTGAGTAGTCAAAAAATACTAAAATCTCACCTATAAAAAGCAACAAAAAGGTTTTTAATGGTGGAGAGTTTAATATCTATGAATAAAAAAGACTTGGTTAGTCATAAAATTACAACAGCGTTTGTAGTATGATAACATTCTTTCCTCCATGTTGCCAGATTCCCATGGTGCGTCCTTGCAGGCCATTGATATTTAGGGTCTCTCTGTGATTTGACAATTAATGCTCTTAGCAGCCTGCATTCCTCTCTAAAGAGAGAGGATGAAGGGTCACAACCTCAAGCCTTCTCCATTAGGACTGGGCGATAGGACGGCTATCGGCGAGTCCTTCACCGGTTGATTTTTTTGGGCGATTTTTGTCATTTTATTTTGCTAATTTAATGGTCTAATTTAATGGTAAATAATTAACCTGTAAAGCACAATTCAAAGCGTGCGCAAATAGGAACTGGCAGTTGGAGTTGGGCCATATTATGCACGTTCTTGTTGCACTGATTTCTGACGAGTCTTTCACAAAACAGGGCAGTGAGTGACTAAATGACAATTAAGCCGTCTTTAGTGGTTGCTGTCCGATCGATTGGTGCTGAAAAGCAATGTCAATTCATAAATCATATTTGAGAACTAGACCAAAAGCTGTATGTGCAGTTGTGCACCTTGATCATTTAATAGCATAAATTGTTATCCCCACCTGTTTGTTCATTTGGAGGCTGCAAGCGGAGGCATCCTTCATCTGACGCCATCGGACTCTTTTTCAAATAGTGTCGGACAGCTGTTCAATCTTTTGCCGGCACTACTCGTTTGCAAAGATGGCAAATTACTTCATTTAGGTCCTTCGGCTTGCCAGTTTCGTCCAGTTTAAAACCAAAATAATCCCAAATAGGGGATTTTGTATTCTTTTTGGCAACGAGCTCTTCCATGATTGTTTGCTGAAGATGGCGTGTGGGGAGTGGGGGACTCCCCCACCCCCTGCGCGCGCTGCACACACACCTGCGTGAATATATCGGCAATCACCGGTTGATGGGCTGACGGTGGCCGGTTGGAAAATTTTAACATATCGCCCCACCCTATCCTCCATGGCTGGATGCACCTTGAATTTACACAACAGGTCAACCTTTCAAGTTGCAGGAGGACAGGTTGGATGTTGTAATGTAGTTATGATGATTATCTTTTGGAAAGGGTGGTATTTAATATTTCCAAGAAAAGTAAGTTCAGCCAGGCTCAGGATAAAAGTATGGAATTGGAGAAAAAATATAACCATGTTCTGGATTTAAGCTCCCAATACTATATTATAACATTTCCACCAGCAAAATCTTGGGGTATTTCCTACATTTTCATGTGAATGATGGAGCCCTGAGATAAAAACAAAAAAACAAAAAAACTTGCCTGCCACAAAGTGAAACATAACAGCTGTAATTTCCAACCAAATTATCCACAGAAACAGAAACAACAATAACTGGTGTTTTCTCTTGAGAAAAACCTTACAAGCATTAGTAGCAGTTACTGTTATGCTAACCTGGCAACCTGTTTTCTTGAATGGAGCATTTCAAAACAGAGGTGTAACTATGCTGGGAAAAGGAGCACAGCAGCTGTCGTTAACTCCAACACAGAGATAGCAGTTGTGCCACAACACTGGTTTAGAGCTGGGGCGCGCATGTCGCCAGCCGTCCAGGATTATTAGCAGGGACACTGAGTAGCCCATGTAGCAATTAACGCCCAGTGGAGTGGTGTTGTCAATGTTATGAGGTGAGTGACATGAGGCAGATCACGGCCAAAACAGGTGGAAGTAAAGGTCAGGAGGGAGCAGGTCTCTGGAAGAGGCCATTATCAAACACATAAACTTGAGGGGAAATTAAATTTCCTTTGGTTACCGAACACTATTAAACTCAAATGCCATTGACTACTTACACAGTAGCCAGAAGTTAGCAGACTACCATGCCAAATTTGGGGTGACCAAGCTCCGCTACTGCATACAGCACTCTGACTTGCAGTGATCTTTCAGATTTACCAGGTAAATTCAGGGTTTCTGTTGCAGTTAGCTCAGTACAAAAACAGACTCAAGCCTTTCAAACCACTATGTACCCCCAAACTGACTACACAGTGGCATATGTGGTGTTTCCCCCCTTTGACATGTGCAGCCCAAAGGAGAGAGAGAAGTCGAAGGTGGTGGTTTGCTCTTCGCAGTTCTCCAGGGAGCTGTATGGCTCATTTTGTCCAGCTTGCAGGTTGTGGTCCTGCCCCGCTCGTCTAGACAGAGGAAAAAGGGAGAAAAGAACGGCCGCCAGCCTGTACTGTAAAAGGAGTCATTCTGAGGGGAGGGAGTTTAATCACTTTCTCCTTCCCGATAACCTCTTATTAACTCTGACATTTACTCTCTCCAATCACATATATGGGTGGTTTCTGCCCTCTTGCCAAATATAAAAATAGAGAACATAAATTATTCATTTTCTTGGAAAAGAAAACAATTTTGGGCAAATTTGGATTTATGTGGCAGCCAGACATTGGTCGACATAGCACCGCTGGTCTCTAAATGTGGGTACAAATTTGCACCTCCATGCTCACTTGCCTATGGATCACAAAATACATCATGTTTGGCATGGCAGACAGCAAACATGTCATCTAAACATGGTGGCTGACAAATTGATATGAAGAAGAATATAGAGCAGCCTTCTTGAAACCTGCGTTTGTGTGTTTTGGCCAAGGAAAGTACTAGATGTTACTATTCCAGCGGCGTTAACATTTCCTGTGTGTTCAAGTGCTCTGGGTGAATGCAGCTCCACTTTTCCTCTCCATTACAGATTGGATAAAATCATTGCATCACAAATGCAGCCAATTGCTAGTTACAATTGACTAAAAGTGTATTTGCTGTACAGTGTAGAGAGAGAACAGGAAAGCAAGTATCAGACTGGGTTTACTTCTGCCTCCTACTTCTGTGGTACTTGTTAATGAAATACAGTATGATCACAAAAACTAGACTTACACTGAAGCACCAGATACATTTCCTACCAAAATCCTCGCACTGTGTGGCCATACAGTGTGAGCACTTTGTTACAGGACCACAAAATGAGCCTGAAAATCAGAAACACAAACCATAGCTAATACAGTAAATTATCTTAGAACTAATCTGGACTGAATGTGTCAATGTCTGCCTCATGCCAGTCATTACCTTGCACCTAGCTGAGCCAACCCAGACAGATCGACTGTCAGTCATTACTGCATGTTAGATGACTGACAGACTGAACAGACCTCATCCTGCCTCCTCCCCTCGTCTCGCCGGTTGTGAGGGGCACTGAGCATCTCCTGTCCCCCGGCCCGGCAGTGTGAAACCACCGGCTCAGCCACAGCGTCACGACTGGCAGTGGAGAAAAAATAAACAGCTCTGGATTATGATAATTGGTTGGTCAGGACCTTCTCTAGTGCAGCACTGAAGACATGCCCAATTAATCAACCGCTCCGGTGAAACCTTTTTTAACTAACGAGCGGAACGATAACTTTTTCACAGATGGGAATCATTTTCCTTAATTAAAAACAGAAATAAATATTGCTTTATGACAACAAAACCACTCCGGTTGTTATAGACACTTCGGCCATCTCCTGAAGATTGTTCTAGCTAAGCCAGGAGAAAAAGAGCCAGTTGCGGAGTGACTTTTTATGACCTTATGTCAGTTTACAGTGTTAAGCCTTAAATCTCATGACTCAGCAAGGCAATGCATACTATCCTTTATAATATACTAAAGGTTGACACACCAGATTAAAAAAGTTTCGTTTAAGTTTTGCAAAAAAAATGCACATTTTGACTAACTGTGGTAAAGAGTGATGGGTGGTAGGCCTACGAATGTTTATAATAAACTACTTCTCATGCATGAATATGAACCAGGACCAGTTTATTAGAGCACCTCCATCAGCGTCACAGCTGTGTGGGCTGATGTTAGACTACTGAGTATGCATGAACATGTGTTCCAGCAGAGGTGTGAAAACAATCTTTTCAGGCCTATGAGGACTGGCCACAGCCACAGTCCAGACTCAGACCCCCCCCCACACCCCCTCTCCCATCCTCCCCACCTCCACCCCCCTTTGGCAGACAGGGCTGGTCAGTCTATAAAGTTGCCAGACACATGGTGAAGGCCACAGCATGGCCATGTTTCCACAGGAGCACATCTCACACTCCTCCATCTGTTCTGTTCTTATTAAATGCTATCGCTCCCACTATCCTATCTGCTATTCTGGGTATTATATATTATGTCACTCGCTCATTTTCTGTCTTTCTGTCTGTCTCTCACTCTCTCCCATCCTTTCTCTCTCTCTCTCTCTCTCTTTCCTTCAACCTCTCTCCCTCCTGTGGTACAACACAAAAAAGAAAAAGCCACTGTGTCTCCTGGAAACCACAGAGTCAGTCAGACAAACTGGGGAGCTCATTTTGAAAGAGCCTCTCTCACCGAGTCTACTTCTCGTCAGGGTGACCTGGAGTGCTGGCGCTGGGGTAGTTAAGAACGGACTTTGGGAGGAGACAGACTGTAATCTCACCCTTAATCCATTTTAATCAACAATAACACACTACCTCCAGTCCCCGGGCGAGGCCGCAGAGCCTTTCTGAGCCCTAGATTTACATCTCTGTGAGGCAACGTTGAAATATGGCTTTGATTTATTCGGGTTTTATTTGGCACAAATTGTCTGAGTTACAGATCAGGTAGCTCGGCCCTTTTTCCCCAGGCGTTAATAGAAACTGCTTTGAGCTGCACTTAATTGCAAAAGAGGGTTCATGATGTCACAGGGAGAGTTTCAGCCATATTAGTCTGCTTGCTCACTTATTTTCTGAAATTACACTTAACAAAATGAGTAAATACTTTTGATAACTTTAACAGAATAATGGTTCATCTCACATCAACAAAGGAATTTGTGAAAGCATGTTTGGTTGTGTCCATGTTTTGTTGTGTCGGCTTGTCTTTTATGTACATCCCTACTAGTACCTATTCATGATGAGAGATGATGAGGATCAAGAATAGAAGGTAGAAAGCAAGACTTTTAAAACAATGGACAACAGTGCAATGGCAGTGTTGTTATTGCAATTCCCCTTTAACACCACTTTGGACACAGAGTCATTTTGTGTGTGGGGTGTATTTTTAGATTAGAGGCAGCGTGGCCCTCTCCTCTCAACAGTATACAGAGGTAATTACACTTGCTAAAGCTATATCCTTCCCCATTACACCCCTATTAATGGGCCCATCCAACCCTGACAAGCGCCCTCTTTGTTCAGCAAGTCTCCCCCAAGTGACAGGATGTGTTAATATCACTCGCTTGATTGGACGCGATAAGTCTTGCACACTGCAGATTTCTGCCTGTGTATTCAGGCCCAGTGTCCAGCAGAAAGCTCTGCCTGCATCCAAATCTCTCGGCTGGCTCTGAATCGGCCTCTTTGTCTTCCTCCTGCAGATCCAAATCTTCAAGGCCAACGCTGTGCCCTTGTGCTCTGTCGCCATGGGAACGGGGACCGCGGCCGCAAGCGGTTCGCTGTTTGCTTTGGCTGGAAATCAAAGCGTGAGTGGAGGTGGGGATGGATGGGGGAGAGTGGGAGGTGATGTGGCTTGACGTGGGATGGTAGAGGTGATGCAGAGTGTCTCGAGGTACACCGTGGCTTTGTCCCCCTAAACAGGAAGCCACAGTACACCGGTCCTCCCCGGGGGAAGGGATCAGGTTTTCCCGGACACCTCCGCCTTGTCATCAACCCACCATGCTGCTCCTGATCCCGACAAGATCCACATGTGTCGCAACCTACGACATGCCCCCCCCCCCCCCCCCCCCTACACACCTCACCATCCACCCCTCGCTCAATTTGTTTACTTTGGCGCACATGGCCGAGATCCTTGAAAATAGATATGGCATGCTGTTCTGAATGTGACAATATCAACTGGCGCTCAAAAATCAATAAAGCCGCTGTTCACAGTCCACGAGCCCAGCAGATCATGTTACATGCGTGTGGCATGATTCTGTCGCGAGTCACAGGTACGCTTTTGTTATCTTTGAGAAGACTAATCACTCTTGAAGCAACTGAAAGCAAACAGACTATTATATACCAGAAAACCACACTGTTGCTCTTTTATTCCCCACAGAAAAACCAGGAGAACTCCGTACAGAGTACAGATCACTTATGTGTGAATTCATCAGGTGTTTAATTTGAATTTGTTTTATCGTCAGCTCCGTTGTGCAAATAAAGTTATCTCAGTTTGTAATTTTTGTGGGCGCAAATTCATATTCGACAGACAGGGCCATTTGTCAATGTCAGAGTCGGCCTCACCACCACGACTCACTTAGAGCCCCTTCACCAAAAGAAATCCCTGTTTTGACAGGCTTTCTGGAGGCATGCACAGCTGAGGCTGGGACAGGCGCTGTAGGGGGTCTTCTGGCATACATGCTTCTGACGTCCCCAGGCCCTCTCACATTCAGGTGTAAAATCCCTCGGCCAGCACAGCCAGGCTAACATTGCCTGGGATTTGCAGCGCCACACTGTCTGCCGCAGCCCCCAAACCTCCCCTCAGGCTAGCTAAAATAGAAGCACGGGAGAGAGAGACTCAACCTCACACCAAGACATGGGTTAACAAGTAGCATTAAAAAAAACAACCTCTGAATATCAGATGGATTTGCAGCTCATCCATCATTATTTTTCCATACTGAAAAAATGACTGAGAAACAGATCTGATGTTGATTAGCTGAAGTAGCTTTACTGATGTTTCTGATTTGTTAATTTACAAATTGCTTTTAATAGGTGAAAAGCAGGAGAAAGTATCTTCTGAATGTCCATAAGCTGGAACCCAATTACTTTTTCAAATGTTAGCATGCGCCACTTGCAACATCCTCTTTCTTCTCATGGATTCATTCACAAGGTTGAGGGATGACTCATTCTCACAAAAAGCAACTTTCTTCATTTCAGCTCAGACTCTAATGATATTTTCTTGGCTCTATTTTGACTCTATTTTGTCTGGGTCTGCTGTAACAAATAACATACTCCATATGGTACGGCTTGTCAAATGTTCTTTTTTTTCACACATTGTAAAAATGTTGTGGCAAGGTTTTCTAAGGGGTAGAGGTGGCGCCCTTTAAGGGCCCAGCATCCCAGATGATCAACAGATGATTCCCCCTGCCGTTCACCTCTGTTTCCTGTTCAGCAGCACAACGGATATCAAAACCACACATGCTCCTTCAGCGCTCTAGATTCCCTGTCTGGGAAAGACCTCCTGAGGGCAAACCCTCTGCTTCTTCCTCCTCTTCCTGCTAGCTTCACAGGTCAAAGGTCACAGCCTGCTGGCGAGGCGTGTCCCAATAGCGCTCCACTGGAAGCACACTGGAAGCTCCATGACAGAAGAGCAGAGGCATGTCAGCTCATCAAAAGACAACAAAGCAAATTATATCTTGTAAGAGTGAGTTCACACAGAGAAGGTTTTGTTTACTAAAACAAGCCAAGAAACAAGCAGAGAATTTCTAACCATCAACTGACCCCAGGAGGAAGTGACCAGATGTAAAGGAGAAAGCAGCCAGATGGGAGGGGAGATAGCAGGATCTGTCTCACTGGGCCTTAGGAGAAGTTAACGATTCAAGACCGCATACAGCACTGCATGCCAAGATGAAAGATACAGGACACAAGTTTGGATTGACAGTAGATGGTCGAAGTACAGCGTGTTCTCTCAAAATGAGCCGAATAGATCGTTTGACAGGAGAAATAGACCACAATCAATCTGAAATGTAAACCCCCCAGAATATTTTGAATAGAGAGAATTTGACTGGATCTCTGAGCATTTTTCTAGGGCCTCATTAGTGTCATGGCCGATTTCCCCTCCAATATTGAGTGTGGGTCTCCATGAGGGACCCCTGTACCATGGAAGCGGATCTGTCGGCCGGAGTGATGATGATGGGAGCCTTTTGACACGTGTGTACTTTTACAGTGAGAGGGCATGCATAATGCATGCGGCTCTAACCAAATATCCAGGACCCAACTCTACTGGGGTGTTATCTGGTGTGTGACTAGGGCTCTCTTCCTGAGTGGGACGGTGTATCAAATTCCTGGAGGCCCTGCTTCCTCCAGCATACACATGCACACACTCACAGGCTGCAAGCTTCTCCACGCAAACACACACACACACACACACACACACACATATATGTTCACAACATAGCATGCACGTACAAACATACATTTCACAGCTGATTAGGCAGCAGATGTGTTGCAACGGTTC
Source organism: Centroberyx affinis (assembly GCF_046629955.1). NCBI lineage: Eukaryota > Metazoa > Chordata > Actinopteri > Beryciformes > Berycidae > Centroberyx > Centroberyx affinis. The sequence continues at coordinate 70,357 of NW_027279651.1, forward strand.
CTCCTCATACTGTAGCTTAATTAGTGGGAGAAATCTTGTATTCACAAAGGACTAATGTAGCACATGTGGTTTTCTTCATGGATAAAGAAAGAAAGAAATGGCCGTTTAGGAAGGACACAAATAGCTAGATAAATTATTATCCATTGCAGAATAAAGTGGTTGAGTCACGGTGCTGAGTCGAGCCTTTTTGTCAAGACAAGTCCTCCATCTATTCTGAATGGCAACAGCTTGTATGGATAATGTTGTGTTTTGTGTTGAAGAATACAGCAGTTGGAGTGTGGAGCTCTTCCCCAGATACAGCACCTAGAAGGAGGTTCAAGGAAGGGAGAAAAGGATCCAGAGCCTCCCAAGCCTCTTCCGCCTCCTGGCCACCGTGGGGCCATGTCTGGCCTCTCCCCTGGGCCCTTCTGGAGGCTGCGTGGGCTAACTCCAAGACATCTGGTATGATAGAGTATGTCTACACTGTCGGGGCGACAGAGACACCCACACACAAATACAGGCTCATTTAGCCGTTATTGTCTAGCAGAATAATATCAGACAACTCGCATGTTCATGTTAGAATGTGTAAGTGTTTACACAGAGTTTGTGTTGCCAGTGAAACAAAGCCTCTAAAACATGAAGGTCCCACAGCCCCGGTGTATAAAAAAGAGAGCCAAGGAGCAGACAGAATTTACATGCTATGTAATTACTGAGCCAGCTGGAGGCATTTGATTCATGCAATAACAAGCGGCAAAGTTTTAATGATGCTTACCAAGTCCAACGTTTGCTTAGCATTTCATATTCCCACAGCAGGCCAGAGAAAACCAGGGTGAGAGTTTGTGTATGTGTGTGTGTCTGTGTCGTTGTGCGTAGCTTCATGGAAACTCTTCTTTTTTTTCAGACAGTTGTGGCTGTGAGAATTATAGGAACAAGCTATGGACTTTTTAAACTAATTACTTCTACCTTTATCATATTAATACAAGAAACATTTTTACAAACTTGACACTTATTTGTTGGTACTGTAAAATTAGGAAAACAATCCAGGCTATATCTAAAAGGTTTAGATGAAAGACTGTTATTTACATAGCAGTGACAGCTATAAATTCACACACAGGAGGAAGTATCGTTTTCAAGTGTTGATGAGATCCCTTGGTATTCTCCCTGCATTCAACTTGATCATGTCAACATTACTATCAGCGTTAATCACAGCACAATCTAGTTCAAGTGTTGATTGTGTCGGTCTGAGGAGCGGCTGTACTGAACTCAGTGTGAGTAGCTGAAGGCCTGTCATCAGGGCCTCCTATAAAGCCAAGTTAGCCCCGCAGCCGGCCTGATTACCAGGGGTTGCAGGATTTTTCTAAGCTTCAACTGAAATGGAATCGTACCCAGGGTGCCTTTTAGGGCCCATTTGACTGGCGTTGACGCTCTATGTGCATTATATGACCGCCTTGTGGTTTCAGCCAACTGTGGGCCTTCCCTGAAAATGAACCCCTGACTGTGAACGGCCGACTTATATCTGTGTGTTTATATCTGTCAGAAAAAGGCTCGACTCAGCACCGTGACTCAGGCTCCTCTGCTGATGTAAAAAATTTTGATACCTCAATGAAGCTTGGAAGTGCTCTCCAGCTCACGCTCTGTGATGGGGTCCTGGGGAATGTGGCTTACCATCCCCAGCAGATCTTGAAAAATCACTTCGCACAAGTTTCTGCCACGGTTTCAAAAATGAGCTTTTTGCTGAATGAAATTTCCGTAGCTTAGTGATCCGTCCTTCTACATCTGTCACGAAAAGTGTTAAAAGCGCAAAATATGCTGCACTGATTTTAATGTGTAAATGTGTCCAGAAGGCAGAGATTTCTTGGCCTGTGTTATTCCTCAGTTGGAGGCCATGCTTTTAAGTCAGATCCCTTTTATCTACATCTTTGTTTGTGTAGGCTACAGGACATAGAAAACATATTTAATGTTTTCACTGAATTCATGGTGAACATTGCAGCTAAATTGTGTCCATCCATTCTGTGAACAAACATGAAACCTTTTTCGTTCTCTGTGAGAAGGTTTCTAACCTTCATTTGGGCTCTCCCATCTAATCCTGAACACTTGCCCTGATTGTCAACCTATAATTAGACAAATTATCTGCTAGCACTAATCAAAGAATATGACATGTTTGTGTACTATAATGAAACAAACAAACAAAGGCATACAAAGGCATTTATTATTTCAACAGAAAAGTCAATTTTCAATATATTTACCATTTTTGGATAGGCTACTAACTTTCATTTTCATAGACCATGTTTCTCCCCCTCCCAAGTACCTTTAATTATGTATCATCAGATGAACGATAGTAAAGCTTAATTATTGCCAATCTACAGTATGTTTATTGTACTAGATACGTATTTTTGCATATTATTGCCAATTTCTGATCATCTTATTAATGATTGTGATTGACGAGCTGGTCCTTGAAATTTTGCACATTTCCTGCTAAAATGATGCATCAACTTGTGAAAACCAAATTTAATGATGGAAACAGGCAAAAATTGGCATACAAACAACACGTACTACAAGTAGTATATTTAAAACCAAAGCAGTTAGTCATCATACAGATGTGGACAAGCCACTTTGGTTTGGGACCCCTGGAAAGGACCCTACGTTCAGCATGTGATTTGCGTATATGTTACGGTGGGCCTGATGCTGGCCTCTCCCAGTGTTGTGTAACACAGTGAGTGTGGCAGGCTGTAAGTGTGTGAAGTGCTGGGGCCGGGCTGCTTCCCCTCTCATTTACAGTAGGGTGTGTGAGAATATGCAGAGCGCAGGTCCAGGCGTACAGCTGCTTATTTATTATGGAGCAGACACAGCAGCAGACAGGAGCGGGAGCAGCAGCCAGAGAGGCCTCCAGGGGCCTGGCCCCGGGGCCCGCGCTGCGTCTGACAAAAGCATAAACATAGGGGACCTTCAAACCCACAGGGCTACACTGCTGCCAAACACCGCCCACCATACCGCCACCATCACACCCATTACCTTCACCACCATTCAAAACCTCACTTTCCCACCAACAGTTTGTTTTAGAAACGAGCATTGTGGGTAGCGGGAACCTGACACGGCTCATGTTATGATTTTATAGCCATGTACTAATTAAGCATAACAGGAACTGTGCAGTATTGGCCCTGATGAAACATTGAGGACGATGGACAGAAAAGAGGTCCAGTTATTCAGAGCGAGGCTTAGTCTGTCCATTTAGTCCTTACCTGTCAGAAATGGACTTGGCTTAAACACACATTCTGCAGGATCGTGCCAGTGAACCTTAGAGTGTGTATATATACTTCTCAATAACTCCACAGCATGAATTTAATGTATTATTTTGAGAACATGGCACCTCCTATGTTGATCAGTTCCTGGAGTTTAATTGAGCAGTTCCTTTAACATTGGTGTGATTAAATTGACACAAAGGCATCCATTCATGTTTTCACTTTAGACAGACAGAGACAGTGAATTGCAGCCATTTCAATGATTTCTGAGCAACAATCAGAAGAATTATCTGCAGTCACTGGACCTCTTGGCCCCCACACAGCAATAGCCCTTTATTGAGGAAGGCATTGGCTACTTTGAGGTTCCTATCACTCTGAACTGTTGGTACGACTGTCACTGGGACGGCCTGTGCTGAGGTGTGTGGGTGGACAGCCAGAGGCCTGCAACTTCTCTGTATTCAGAGGACTTTGTGTTTCCTCAAGGAAACATCTTCTGCTTCCAGAGTTTGGCCCTGCACTACCTCAGACAGCATTTCAACACCCTGGAGCCTGTCTCTGCTGCGTTCAGGCCCACAGCTTCCGCCCCCTCATGCCCTATCACTTCCGGAGGGAGGGAGGGAGAGAGAGAGAGAGAGAGAGAGAGAGATGTCTCAGCTGGACTGACATCAAAAGAGAAAGAAAGAGGCGGAAGAGCTGTGACTGGTTCTGAACTACACTCGTGGAAACACTTCAAAGACAGACTCGCGCAGATAGCCGCAAAAGACCACCCCCTGCTTAACTCAGAATTACATTTTTCATGTCTGCTCCTCAGTCCCATTCTCTGACTGAGCTTCAAACTATTTGCCTTCATCTGTTTCTGACCAGTGTTTTACCAAGGAGCTCTCTTTTGGGAAAAGCTTCTTAACCTTTTTCTTTGCAAACATAAACAGAGACTTTACTGGATCTGGTTATAGCCTTTTCGATGTTGAGTCATTGCCCAGTTGAGAAACAATAGCTGACGGTGTGTTTAGTCTGGAGTGCCCAGCCTCAGGATGTTGCATTATGAAAATGCAGGCCAGGAGTGAAAACACAGCATTACAGCCATTCCTGGCACCTCATCTCATCTCTGTTTTCATCCATGTCCAAGAAGAAAATAGATGGAGTATTAAAAACAAAAGTAAATTTATTCTCTTCTCAGCCCAACCAACCTGGCAATCTCACACACCTCCAGCAATACTTGTGAGTCAACAATGTGCTGACACACATTTTTCTTTACTATAAATTAATTTAGACAACTAAGAGCCAAATTGAGGCACACTCCTTTCAAAATAAATATTACATTTTTTAGCTGCCCTCTATGAGCCGCTGCACTGTGTGGAGGAGAATCCTGCTTGTCAGTCACGTCATATGTTTGAACATTTGTATTATTCCTCCCCTACTCCGGTGGCCTGGTCACGCTTTAACAATGGCTGAGGGCTGACTGGCTCCAAGACACACAAACGCATGTGGTGGAATGTGTCTCCTGTCGTGGAGGGTTTCCTACAGTGAGCTAGCGGGCTGAGAGGTGTCATGTTATTTAATTACACACAGCTTACAACTCCAGTCTGCCTACAGGCCACCCCCCTCCTTCATCTGGTTTAATAGGGCTACCTTTTCAGAGAAAATATGAATACGAGCTTTTGTTTGCTTAACTCTAATTAGCCCTTAATTAATATTGTCATCTCAAGACCAGACCTCAAATCAGGCTGGCAAATTAAGGAGACAGTGTGTGTGTGGAATGGAGCGGAGGTTTTGCGGCTCCATTTCAAGACAAACTGAAGTGAGAGACAGCGGGCGGAGAAGGAGAAATCCTCTCATTATGAAAACAGAATGAAATAGATCCCTGTCTCATGCCTGCTATTGCTAACATGACAAGACAACATGCTGTTTTCTTAGGGCCTCCTGTCTCAGCCTCCAGACAAAATGACATTTTATTAAGGAACTAATATTTCCTCCTTTATGGTGTTTTGTGATGGAGAGAGGCTTTGTATCTCAGAAATTGAAACCATTACTCATGAAATAGAGAGTTACCATGGCAATGGCCTTGTCTTTGTCATTACAGAATGTTCCGAAAGCTGAAACCATCTCCCCCACTGAGGGATATCTGTATTTTGCTTGTTGGAGAAAACACGCTGTACCTGCAATCGCCCCGGTCCTTTGCGGGGATCACGCCCTCCCAAAGCCAAGAGGAGATAGGAAATGCGCACATGCAAAGTACGCTGGAGCAGCGGTGGGAAAGAAAGACAGGGCAAACTCCAGTAAATGTCAAGTGTGTAAATATCCCGTGCGTATGGTTTTGGGTCGATGGCGTCTCACTGCCACCTCACATTCTCATTTCCAGACACACAAAACCAGAAGTAGTCTCCAGGGCTGAGTGAACACCACATGAAGGCTGTCTTTGTCCTCTGTGACTCTGGTGCTGTAGCTAGCTAGCGCCGCGGCCCCAGCCTGCACACAGCAGCGTGACACCCAAGAGGTGTCAGCCCGAACGTGCCGCTGACACTGACATCAGACATGTTTTTTTCCACCCTGTTTGTGTTTGTGTGTGTGTGGGAGGGGGTATGTCTGTATCTGTGTGTCTTTGGTTGTGTGTGTGCTGTGTGGAGGCATGGGGATGTTTGTCACTTAGCCTCGCCTTGCTCGTAGCTCACCTCAAACAGGCAAGCTGCTATTGTATTTACGGATTTGAGCGTAACATTCTGTGCCACCGGTGAGACTGACACTCTTCCTACCTAGAGCTATAAACAGACTCCAAACATGGCCACCTCCTATAATTATTCACTCACCCGACACTTAAGTGTACAGAAAAAGCGCCTTCTCATAGCCAGGTTGTTTACATTCACATGAACACAGGCATATAGACACGTAGATATGTGTATTTGTGTGTGCCAAGTTGGGGCACACACACGCACGCACTCACACACACTCACACACACACACACACACACACACACACACACACACACACACGCACGCATGCACAGACAAACATGCAGTACTTGCTGGTGGAATCAGTATTTCCTAAGGTGTATTTTCTCTCAGGGCTTTTCTGGCACTGCTGCCAGTATCATGGTTCTATAAAGCTGTCAGTGTCAGTGTTGGCCCCTGGAAGTCTGCTGGTGTAAATCCCTCTTAAAGGCAACAGATCTGGATTTCTGTTTGCAAGTGGACCTGTTTATCAACTCAGGTGAACTGCCACCTCGCGGGGTCACCCTCTGAGCGCTGTAGGCCTTTTAGCACCTTGTTTCTCACTAATGTTATGTCTTCTCATGACCTAATTATGGAAGGAAACTCACGCAAGTTGCAGCTCTAACAGGACCTTTTAGCTCGTTTAATACCCGCTGATGATTGTACATTTATTGTCCAGACCAACAGCAGGATTATTGTTTGTGAGTTGTAAATCTGGTTGCAATGTGTTTATCCACACCTTGGTGTGTGTGTGCTTGTGTGTGTGTGGGTGTGTGTGTGTGTGGGTGTGTTCGAGAAAGAGAGTGGGAGTGAGAGAGAGAGAGGGTGTGTAAGTGGGTGCGGTGCGCATGAACAATAAAACCAAGTTCTCCATATCCCAGAACTTTTGATTGAGAGGCAGCACAAAGCCACGAGGAAGGTTGCCAGACAAAGTTTTATTCCAGTAATCTTAAGGACCAATACTATGCAAGAGAGGACACACAAAGACCTATTAATAATGCTTCAAGGAAGCTTTATGTACCCTGTTAAAACCATCAAATGTGGTACCAGCCTATTGTCAACAGATATCTAAAATTATCTATCCTGTTTTGTGAGAGGGACTTGTAATAGACCGAGAGTGTGCCACATTCTATCATCCGTGTCTCACTTTGGCATGTAGACATAAGGCTGGTGGGAACCACTTTTTCCAGAAATCACATGACATGTTTCCAGTCCACTGGCAATGCCAAGCCAAACGGCCAGCCTGCATACAGTCTACACAGTACATGCAGCTGGTTAGGTTCCAAACACATTCTGGGAATGGATCCACCAGAGGTGGTGTGTGTATGTGTGTGTGTGTGTGTGTGTGTGTGGCTGTCTGGTTGTCTGTCTGTGTGTGGTTCAGCCTATGTGTGCACATGTGCGTGTGTGCTTGTCTTTATGAGTATGTATGTACCATGCCAACTTGCAGTGCCCATGTCCACCTATCCCACTAGCCATAGTGCAGTACACATGTCCCGTCTGGGCCAAGCCAAATAGCTGCTAACCCTCCCATTCTCACACAGCCTCTGGGCTGGACCGGCCGGCAGCAGACAGGCACGCTCCACCTCTTAGGAAAACCAGAGGCCAGATACCACAGCACACCTTGCTCACAGTACATAACAGTGTACCACAATGTACCGCAGTGTGTTGGAACCCTCATTGGAGCACTTAGGCCATTTGGTAGAAGGTTTTATACAAAAACACTTGTGCATTTTTTTCCTGTTCTTTTTTTGTGTGTGCAGTCCCATTGGGAATTGAACCCCTGACTGTGGCAGCTATTGTGACTTGCTCTACCCATTGAGCTACACAGGAGCATAATCTATGCTGTCTATAACAGTAATAATATGAACTTTTAACATCATCAAAGTTCTGAACAGTTGGTCATTATTAGCTAGGAACAGCCTAAGTAAATGTGCACACTGGAGCTGCAGTTCAGGAGCAATACTCACTCGCCTTAAGTATCAAGTGTAACCAGTGGCTTGCAGTTTAAGAGGTCAAGAGTTTGAAGGGTTCTTTCCTCAGTAATGGGGGAGCACAGGACAAACGTCACAGGAACTCTGGCCTCTCTAGAGAGAGCAGCAAACACCTGACCTTCCCACAACATTCAGTGGGAGTTCAGATTGTAAGGATTTATGGGCGAAGGTGAGAGGCTCTGGCAGAGGTTCTGCCCCATGACCGACCCTCAGGGGTCCTGCTCTCCCTTGTGTGTTGACAGTGTTACTGCGCATGTGGACCTCTGAAAGATTGGGTGTGCTTCTCTCCCAATTGTTCTGACCCCCATAAACTGTGGCCTGGCTACCAATAGGCTTTTCCGCTTGGAATATCTCACCCTTAAATGGATCTCTCAGGTATTGGGGCCTCTCAACGTGTGCCTCCAGTGGGCTACAGGAGCCCCAGGACTGGGTTCATTAACTCTGCATTGATTGCTCTTGCTTTGGAAATACACGGCAACGGCAGGGATAATGTGACTCTATGAAAAGGCATTGGGAGTCCCCGAAGACTAATTATGACACAGACAAGTACGTTTGTAAAGGTTTAATGTGTCTTGTATAAATCCACGTTCCTCCAATTTGACTTATGAGAAGGCCTGTTTGAGTAACGATTGCTATTAACATCCATATTATCATAACAAGGCGATGTTTATTTTGCATTACCAGTAACTTGCCATCGACATACAAAAGAAGAATGAAATTCCCCTGCTCCTGCACAAACTCTAAAACATTATTTTATTAGCAATGACAATCCCTTGCAAACATGCTTTGTATTGTAGGCCATTGCACGTTTATCCATCAACACACCTCATACCTTTTCCCCATTCACCACTGGAGGGCCCTGGTCAGAACGTGAAATTGCCAGTTATATTTTGGAAGCGGGACTCTGTTTAATGCTGTGTCAGGGCCGTCCATGCCACTGCCTGTGGAAAACTGGCTTAGGTATGATTGATGAAGGCCCTAATGCGCCGGGCCCTCCCAGGTGAGCGGGCCCTCAGAAGTGTGGTGCTTCAAGGCGCTGTGTGATAACATTGGAGCTGTCCTCCCTGCCACCGTCCTGCTAGGAGCCTCATTCATCATGAGCATGGGATACATCACAGTTCACAGCAGGCCTTGAGTATGATTCGACTCTCCCTCCAAGGGTGTTGCTACGGAAACGCAGGAAAGCTAATCCCAACATGACTCAGTCCTCAAAAGAACATTCATTTTTTTCATGTAATCAGTATTCAGTGACTTTTCTTAAGTCTTTTGAATCATCAATGATAGCGTAAACTATTTTGCTGCTGAAAGAAACTCTAAGACTGTGTTTTCCTGGAATTATATCAAGTTGTTCTTCTAAAACTTCTGAAACTGGCCCATAGGTCGCTGTATCATTGCAACCCTCATGACTCTATAAAATGGAGTGGATGACCAGAGAGAAACTGGCCAGAGAGCTGGACTCCAGGAGTTCAGGCGTCCCATGCAGCGATTCTGAAAGCGCCAGGCCAGCGAAGTTGAGGTGAGCGGAGCTGAGGTGGGCCTTGCCACAACCTCCCAGCAGCCACTCTGCTCCCCATTCCTCTCCTCTTTTTTTGTGAGAGAAGCAGTCTGGTTTCCAGGTCCTGATGGGTTTGCTGGCAGATGGGGCTGAAACCCTCACTGAGCACCTCTGTTCCCAATTGCTCATGGAGAGGCAGGAATTTACTGCGACCACCCGATTGTTTTTGATACGTCTTGACCAGTTTACCCAAGGTATTCCCATGCAGCAATTATTGTGTGAATAGACTTCTTATAGGTCGACCGCTACTCCAGGTAAAACAAACGCCCCAAGAAACGCCGCATACAGAGTTCCCTTTTGCTTCAGAAATGCACCTTTTGGCTGCAGTATAATCATATTATAGAAAATTGCTCTTTATACACATATTCAAAATGCCATTTGCAAATTGCTAACAAATTATTGCTTTGATTAGTTAAATTGTTTTCCAACCATTGAAATGATCTGAAATATCAAGTATCTATAACACACAATAAATAATATTCATCAATGTGGAGATTATTAATGAAAAGTTCACCTATGCTTCATACTAAATTCCATCTGAATCTCTGCTCTTTCTCCATGCACTCTTTATTTTTTCTCCATCACGATATGTTCTTCTGTAAACAATGAGATGGCTGTTGGTTGTTGGAATATGTGTTGATTTTGGTGATGCATTCGGTCGCCACAGCCCTTTGTAAGCACAGGAGACATGCTTCATATTCCTCCCCTTTAATTAGGCCGGACTGGAAAAACTGACCACGCTCCTTGTTTTTTGGTGTAGGCCTGTGGAAAGGTGTGTGGTGGGCCTGAAAAATTAATGCATGCATGGCATCTCCCTACCTGCAAGATTTATAACCAAGTATGTTGGACACACCACAGTGGTCAGACTTTTAAAAAGCATATAAAACAAGGCTGAATTTCAACATCTGACAGTTGGTTACTAAGCCAGTTACCACCAATAAACAAACAAACTCCCTTTCTTTTACTATTGGAAAGGTCTTGAAAATGAACCAAAATATTCTCTGTGGTGAGTGCCCAACCTAGGTTTGGGTGAGGCAGTTTGTGTTCAACCACCATCCAGCTTGTACATTTTGCCAACCAGAACTATGCCTAAATTTGTACTACATTTATTAACAGAGCAGATATTCACAGAGTAAGTCCAAATGAGTGGGTGGCTGTATCAAACACCCTGGTTTTCACTAGTGAAGTACCACAGTAGTCAGAATAGGTATATTATATGAATACACAGTGCCTCACGCACTGCCGATGTGACTTTCCCTTTATAGTTGTAAATATGCGTCCAGCATATTCCAGAATATGTTTCACGAGACAGATTTGATGAGGAAATGGACCATTTGAGATATATTCTTGAATCACCTCCCTTAGGCGTAGGAGGTGCACCACATGGCAAGATAAAGACAAATCACTGTCGACGTACAGTACTTGACGTGTGCAAATGGCCGTCAGAATCACATTTAGAGCCGGCATCATTGGGCCTTGGGGGAGACGGACCTTAATATTGTCAAATGAGTCAGAACGTTTAAAACGAAACACCTGAATTCAGTTCCAGTAAAAACAGAGATGGGCAGGGTTTCCCGTCTTGGAGAAAAATACACAAAAACGGTCCTCCATTTTCTTTCTATTAAAAGAAACGTTAAGAATAACCCCCTTTCACCTTGTTTGTTTTGCCCGGTAATTCAATGAAATTCACGTTGGTCGAGCAAACAAAAAAGACACCGTAAAAGTGGAAAATGAGACACACTGGTAAACAAAAACCAACTGGCAGAGCAATGAAGATTGCATCCTGAGTTATTTTGTCTACCCATGTTCCCTGTTTTTCTTTTCCTTTCATCCTCTCATTTACTCCAGGACATGCTAGGATCAGCTGATGGAAATTCATGCAAATTAGCCTCTTGTTTAAGTCTTCTAACTCTTCTAGTTAGGTCAGTGCTAACAAACATTTAGTCATTGCAATATTGATTAGGGGAGCATCGTACTATTCTTTGCAATGCTTGGGACAATAATACATACAATGAATTGAATAACTTTTGTTCAATATGATTTTTTAACTCAAGTCAGCGATGAATCTTGAAAGGCTTTCTTATCTGATTAAGGTTTGAAAAAAGACAGTTTGGCAGATTGTTTTTGATTCTAAATGGGAACCAGTGTGTACATAGGCTTTATGTCATGATGATTTGATCTTGCTAGCCATCATTATAACCCATGAAGATGTGAAGAGACACATGTATTGGATTTCCTTAAATAGAGACGGCATACGAGAGCATTTGCCAACTATGTCGACCAAGTGCAAATGTTTATTTTAAAAGTTATGTTTGAATATTGATTTTATTTCCATATACTTCGAGACTTGGCTCAGCAGGTTAGTCTGACTCTGAGACATGTTTGAATCAAGAGCCTGGATTGAATTCGTGTGCTGCAGGAGTCCATACTGGGACAATGTCAGTACAAGGAAAGCCATGATAAGAGAATCTGTGTCATGGTGTCCAAGCAAAATAAGCCAAAGACTGGCATACTTTATTTTTGAACATGGCCATGGAATATCAGGCCTGCACACTGGAAAAATACCACAGTTAATATCAAATCCGAGGTGTCACTTTTCCCTTCCTTCTTGCAGTTTTTGGAAATTTAAGTTTACTTTTCATTATGTTTATACAGGATTGTGTTTCATGTGCAATAAAACACCTTTCGACCTACTCCAATAAAATATGAAATTCTTGAATGTCTATTGCGATGTCTGCTGGCTCAACTAAAATTCTGTCTGAAAGGCAGACTGTGCAGCCGGACTGTACTGCTGCTGGTCAGCTGTGGCACAGAGTGTCCATCCAAGATTGAATATAATATTGTCATGTACATAAGTTTATCCAAATGTCTCAAGGACACAGGATTATTACATTTTATGATCAAGTACAGCATGCTACTATAAATACTATGATGTTAATAATACTGCAAATATTCTGCCTTACGTTTATGGTACTGTTTATGGTACTGTTTAAAGAACATTTGAAACACTGTGATTTTGTTTGAAAACAAGAAAAGCAACACAGTTATGCAGGTGTTTTCTGGAGGAAGATAAAATAAGGAAAACTACAGGTGTATTGATACACTACATGTAGGCTCATTTAAAACATCATGCATATCCTCTGAAACAGTAAACAGTCCTGTTGGATCAAAATTTTGGTTATAAAGCACAGTTTGGGAAATTCATTTAGGTTAAAGAATTTAAGAAAAAAAACTAAAACATGGTTTATTGAGCGGCACTTCATATCTCTTTTTGTTTAACATTTTTAGAGTGATATACAGGCTTGGAAACAGTCAGCAAGAAGTTTTTCACATTGACACTCTGTTCTATGGTCCTCATATCATATGAATTTTATGACATTTTGACTTGACTTTTTGGGTTTCAGAAGATTTTTTTTATTGATGGTGAATGAATTTGCCTGCAGTCTAACCTTGGAACAATTATAAACCCGCCAGTGTGATGATAAATCAAAAATATTAAACATTAGTGTAAATGGGGGCAACCTAAATACAAGGTCTAGAGCAGCTAGTGAAATCAATCAATCAATCAATCAGCCTGGTAAAAGTCAGTGAGTGTGACTAAGGTGAGTTATAAAAGTAGTCTTGTGTCTGGGGGCTATGGGAGGGACCATTTTCTATCCATCCTTAAGTAAATACTACATATACAGTGGGTATTAGGCCCCATCACAATCCCTGGTTATTTGGCAGGCTGCTGCTAATGGAAGCATGGGCTTGAGTGGACGTCACGAGCGGGGGGCCGAACAAAGAGGTCCTTTCTGTGGGCCAGAAGGTGCTGAAAGGCTGGGTGAGGGTGGCAGGGCCGTGTGGAGCACCACTATCATGCTGGGCGTCACATACTGAGGCCCATAGACAAAGGTGAGGCCCCTTATCCCCACTACATTGCTTGAGATCCCAGATTTTAGAATAGTAAGATCAGTTAGTGAATACCGTGACACTTCAAGATAATCAGGTGACTAAGCAAAATACCAAAGGTAGAGAATGTCAAAGCTGAGGTATAAAATATGTGTAACTTGGAGATGTATCTAGTTGATTAAGTAAATGGTTTTGGGCTCACAGAGCTAGCAGAGCTAACTCATAGCAACTGATGCAAATGAGTATGTCTTTGCGGAATTGCTTCAGCTCTGTTTCCCTTGAAAGGACCTGGCAACAGTTACCCTTGATAATAATTAGCTGTGATCATTTGCATCTAACATTTCATTAAGCACTTATAGTCAAATGCAGGGAGTGGTGTGCGCTGAGGAAGGAGAAAAAGCGGCATGCTGCCCGGTTTTCCCGATTGAATGATGGGATTGAAAAGTAGACATGGCAAAGCTTCATACCTCATTGATTCTCAGTGCCACAGGTTTTTTGCATCATATAACATAATTTAGACCACATGTGCCCGCATATGCCCTCTTGAATAGGAAGAGGTGAATGTCTGAGACAGTTTGCATGGAGCGTATAACATAGTCCTCCAAAACACTTGGGTTTCTCCAGTTAAAGGAATTAGGGAGAGGGTGAAGTGACTCACCCTCAGTCTCTCTCTCTCTGTCTCTCTCTCCCTCTCTCTCTCTGTCTCTCTCACACACAAACACACACACACACCCTCTCTCTTGCCCCAAGCCAGCCTCCACTTTTTATCCAACCAGTAGAGTGTCAGCTGATGCTGTGTCAGCGCTGATTTATGCCATCTCTGCATCGACATCTGGAGCTTAAACATCGCTATGATGAGTCAAAGTAAAAGCAGCTGTGCTTGGACGAATTAATCATTGCATATTTTCCCTGATGCTTGAATGTGAATTACATTGTTAACGTGTGTTATTAATCACAGGCTAGAAAATATTCACAGAGTAGGATTCATTTTAAGGTGTAGTTAATGTGAGAACACTGACATAATTACAATAGCTAGGAATCCTCTCTCTAATTACTCTCCACAGCGGTGGTGTATAAGCCAATGAGCAGCTGAGTGATGGGTGGCTATGTGGCAGGTCTGCGGAGCTGTGAACAGGCAGGGTTGAGCCTGCTAACCAGAGGAAAGCCTCAGGGCCACGCGACAGGACCTGTGGAGCCACTCGGGTGATCCCCTAGCCACCGCACACAGTCTGCCTTTTACCTCCTCGTGTGTACACAAAGGGGAACTTATCCAGGCGAGTCCCCCACCCTCTCCCTTTCACCCGTCCCAACCCCCCCCCCCCTCCTCTGCCCTTCATTATGAGACGGAGCCAGGTCCCGCCACTGCATAATAAAAACCTGCCTCCCTGAACGGCCTTGCCAAAGAATCACAGCAGGCCGGGAAGGAGCGGGCCCCGATCCAACCTGTAGCTCCATCTGAAATCAACCCACTAGAGGATGGGTGACCTGACACTGCAGGCTGATAGAGGGCAATGTGGAGCACAAAGGCAGAGGCTTTTCTTCCAGGAGCTCTGATATACTGTAGGAACAGCAGCACTACATGGGATCTGTTTATTATTAAAAAAGAAAGGTGAACTCCTGGTCATTCTGGTTGCAGTTAGTCCCAGATTATACAATGCACTCTTATATAAGAGCTAAAATAATAGCACACCTTCAAATCATTGTAAAATATTGGTAACTAACAAATTTGATTGCGCGTAAATAGTTGTATAGAGCCCTGTCCCCTCATCATTAAACACACATTAGGAATACATACATTTACATCAAGTCCTGACCTCTGGTTACCTCCCTCATCACACACATGTGGTCACAGCTGAAGTCTGAGGTCCATCTCTCCCATTGTGTCTGCACTCCCCCAGCCACGTGTGCTGGATCTGTCACCAGTAGAGACTACTGTAAAACGTTACATTTCCTCTGGCAATGCCTTTACAACACCGGGGGCATGGAGGAGGCCACACACAGCTCCCAGAGATCCAGCGATGAGAGTAAATAAACCAGGGGAACCATCCCTGACACCATGTGTGGCTACGTACAGTGCAGACTGGTGGGAAAACAAAGTTGGGTCAAGCATGATTGCCACCTCACCTCTTCTCAGGATGCTCTGTTATGGTCCTGTGTGGAGGACCCCAAGGCTTGATCCGAGGACCTCTCAGCCAGTGTTTGATTACCAAATGTCAAGTATTCACTGCTCAGGTCAAAACAATGATGTTTAAAATTTAAATAGATCTGCTCTGTGGCAAAAAAAACAGAGTCATGTATCTGTGATCAAGCATTCCCAGAATAATATTAAAAACCATGAATGTTGAAAATAACTACCAGTAACTTGAATCATGTACAAAGACCAATGAAAATGAGCTGTGGAACTTTTCATCCAGTTTGCAGCTTTAGTGCATGTTTGCCTCTTATAGTTTTCAACCAAACAACTAATTTGATTATTTCGATTGCTACCCAGAACAGATATTTTTTATTTCAAGTATACTAATGTTTTAACACACTGGCCATTTCAAGTTTAAACAAACACAGGATGTATCATCCAGGTCTATCCCTGCTTTTGCACTTCGTAACAAGAGCATATGCATATATCAGTTTTATTATCACAGTATGATCAGGCAGGTTTGGTATGTGATTGAATCTAGACTGTACTGTATTCTGAGATAGAAGATCTTGATAGAGATGGTGGGAGGGAGATCGACTGAGAGAGCAGAAGGTTAGAGCAGAATCCAGTGAGATCAGGAGAGGTCAAGCTCTATCTGTGCTAATTCACTGAGCAGACCTGTTTTTGTTTCTCCAACACCTCGATAATTAGCTCGATGAATTACTGTGGAATGCCCAGAGGAGGGCCCAGAGGCTCCACGGACCCAGCCTCAAGCTGCTTGGCTGATGTATTTATGACTAGGCTAATGCTAATATTACCGGTGTTTCCATAATCACTTGCAGTGGGATGAAAGGCCCAACGACTGCAAGGGAGTGTTAGATTTATCTAGCAGATTGTGTAATGGAAGAATGCTAAGAATCTAGTTGGACAGCTCTGGGCTCTCAGTTTGACAGTGTCGTTAATTCTCTAATATAAACACACGGACCTACCTAAATGCGACTCTCCAGATTTAAATGGCTGTCTATGGATCAGAGACAGAGGTTTAGGGGGTACTCAAGTGCCAATCAAGCACAGATTGTTTATCCAAGAAAAGCCTGGTAAATACGCACCCAAATTCAGCCCCTCTGCAGGTTCTCTATGTGTGTCACAAGGTGCCGAGGAGCATTCCCCTTACAGTATTCCAGAGCGAAGCAAGCCATCGTCACCCGGATTGAGAGTGACAATCCTGACATTTCAGCAGCTATACACTCCGAAACACACACGCCTAATCTGTATCCCTAAGCAGGATTTGCCTCCAAACTGCCCCATAGCCTGTGGTCCCTCTGTTTGTTGTCATCCATTGCCGCACATAGACTTTAAATAAACACAGCTTTGATAAGCCAGGGGCCAGACAGTAACCTCTGACCCCTTGCAGTTCCGATCGGGGTCCCGGGGCATGAGGTTCACCAGGTGACACAAGCATAGCTCTAAATTAGCAGCCCTTCTCTGCAGAGGGGAGGTTTATAAACACTGCGAGTGGATGAGGGAGTGTTGGTAGGAAATTGACTCTGTCCAGAGTGTGTCGACCGGGAGGAGAGCAGAGGTTAAGAGGCACGAGGCCCAAAGGACACTCATGGTGTTAGTGTGATTTTCCCATCCCTTGACCATCAATTAGGACCCAGATGGTATTAATTCACTGTCAAACATTATGTCTTATTAGTCCCTTAACATTCACTATCATGATTACATACATTTCTGGATAGTGGATACAGTAAGTAATTCTACTGCTGATAGTTATAAACAATGATAGCATCAGTTACCATTTTGTTTAAATGGTCATGGTTAAGTGTAGTGTAAAGAATCGTTTTCTGGTGTATGTGCAGTGGTGATGTGTTTGCACCAGCATGTTTGTCCTATCGCTTCAAGAAACGTATAACTGTGTCATGTCTCTGCATTACTAAACTTGTGTGTTTTCTTTTGTTTACTGTACCTTCAGCAATTGAAGCTGAATATGTCGGGCCACTCTTACTGTACTTATTCTTCCTCTCCCCCCAAGTGTGTATATACACCATTCACATAAAAACAGTTTTCCAGCATGTGCCAAGGCAAATTCAGGAAAATAAATTTAAAATATTTCCTTCTGGAGAATGAGGGTCCTTGGCTTATTTGTAGTGGAGGCGGCTATAGCTGCAGCCAGCCAGTGGCATTCTGAGGCCTCTTTGTAGGCCGTCGAACATGCACCAAACCACAAATTATCATTGGAGCAGGTCAGGCCTCCTACACCATCACCAGGCCCACGCCTGCCTCCCCGTAAGGCTGGGATTTATGGCATCTGTCCAAATAAACATGTCCGAAAGCTGTGGTGGAGAGAAGGCGTGGGTGAGCATGCATCTCACATCTCACACCTGTATGAGTGATGTAGGCCGCACACAAGGTATGAGACAAGTACTAAATAAGTATTCTGGTAAGTGTTCTAAATACATACATTTTGCTCTGTATCTCTCCGTGGCCCTCTCTCTCTCTCTCACTGTTCTCTTCCTATCTTGTTTCTACAATCACATATGCTCTTTCTCCAGCTGTCCTTTGCTTTTGCTACTTCCCTGTTCTCACCTTTTCTCTGCTTAATTCAGTACAATATTTTCATGGTAAATGAGGTGAGGTCTAAAGTAAACATTTCTTCGATTTGCCTCTGTGTACTTTTCTGTCTGTCCAGAAGTCACACATACATGCATTCAGAGTGCAGAGTGGAAATCTTTCCAGTGGTTCTTCATCACTTCTAGCCACCTACTAGGGTGGGATTGTTCATTTCTATTTTGCCTTGCCCCTTTAACTACTCAAGGCTATTTCTGCTACCTCTTAAGTAATTACTTACATACAGGTACATCAGAATCAAATTTGAAGTTCAGGTTTGCACATACCAGTATTATAATACAGATGATAAAACACAGAAATAATTCTGAAAAATATATGGGTTCAAGTGAGAAAAAGTTGTGTCTAAAAGAACCAGCATAAAAAACCCTAAATAAAAACATTAAAACCCCTACAGACATTCCTTTAATTATAAAAAGAAGCACAAGCGAGAAATGTTGTTTCGTTTTTTGGTATTATTCTAAAATAATTTGTATCTACTAAAATAATCCTACATTAAAAGTAAACATACTTTAAAGATCAATAGGTTTGATCATTGTTAAGATACATTTGAACAGGGATACATTTCTGATGTTTGTGTGAATGTTCGTAATTCTACAATTAATTTACACATCACTGACTGCTCATATTTTATCCCGTTGGTGCTTTACAGACACATAATTTTGGGTGGTCCTACAGTGTTGAGGATATCCCTCAGGGTGTGTTATGAATTCTCTACTTCCACTGACCCTTCGCTCAGCTCCTCTCTCATCACAAGCTGTTGTGTTGACAAAGCTGCGACTTCCATCATGGTACATAAAGGCTCTCCAGTGTCCCATTGATAAGGAATTTGTGTGTGTAGGCGCATGTGTACGTGTGTGTACGCTATTGTGTGTGTGTGTGTGTGTGTGTATGTGACTTATAAGATTGTGTTTGCGTGTACAGTACATCCATAGCCTTATGTTGACATGTGGTGTGCATCATTAAAAAGTGCATGTCTGGCATGAGGTTTGCCATTGGACTTTTATCTTCCATGGCCTTCACCCTAAAATGGATGGATTTCAGTCCAAACCCCAAACCTTGTGTCTGGTTTACATTGTGGGAACCGTTGTCTTGTCCATATACTTTAATGTGGTACCGTACAGTAAAGGATTGCTGTTTTTGTACCACAGTGTTGGACGTTGCAGCTCCTGTGGGATCTGAGGAGTTCGGTGGACCCAGCACGCTGCAGGCAGCATTCGCTCTGAACAGCGAGCACCAGCCAGCTTAGAGATTCTGCTTCTGGCATGCCGTCTTGATGACATCAGTAATTTGTCACTCTGCAGACACAGTGTGATTTATGGCTTTTCCCATGCAGCAAAACGTGCCCTCGGTGTTTCTTTATTGCATTTTAAACCTATTACTGTAAAATAGGGAGATTACAGCATAATACATGCTTGGAAAAGAGCTGCAGGTTGAGTAAATATGGTACATTTTATACTCATAAAGTAGCTGGGTTGTGGGTAAATGTTTATATTCTTTTACAGCTTGCCTTAAGGAGGGAAAACCTTTCCATTAATAATGGGAGTGATGAATATGAGTAATTACCTTGTATTGTAACCAGTGTGCCTTACCCCCTACAGCTTCACACCGTCTTATTTTCTAATTTGGATTTCCCAGATTTCCCAGACATAGGCTAATGTTAGAAATGTCTCGATTTGTAACGCACAGTTATTCTCCCACTTATGCAATCCTAGTTTTTGTAAGTGTCTCAGTCTGTTAGTGTATTGAGGCTGTACACTGCAAAAAGTCATTTAGTCTCATATTCAGCCTTCAAATCTTATTTTTGTTAAACCAAGATTCTGCCAATGGGGTGAGATAATTTCACGATTTCAAGAATTTTGTGGAATTGAGTGTCATTTTCTTGATAGTAGTGCAGTGATCTGCCTTATTCTGACTTGTTTCAAGATACTGACACTCATTTCTAGAAAATTCCTCAAAGAAGTGAAACTGCATTGGAAACAAGTGGAGTTGCTAAAGTGACTAAATGACTTGTTAAGATGGATGATTTTTTCAGTGTGAATTTGAATTTAGCCGAATATAGAATTTTCATTTTGTGGAGTATTGATTTACACACAACAGGTCAGCCAGTTACAGCAGACCACCAGGATGCCAACTGAATTCTCACCTCTCCACTTCCTCGGTGGATGCTACTGAGTGGGGAGAGATGCACAGACAAACAGGAGGTGGAGGGAGGTACAGTGAGGTTGAAGGATGTAGGTGATCCTTCGACATCAGACGGACCTCTTTAGCTCAGTAATTAGCCTAACTGGTACCTAGGGACTTGCAGCACTGATGGACAACCTGCTTGCCAGGCAATGGGCAGTTTTTTGTATATTTGCCCAGTGAGTGATCTGCAGAAAGACATCCTTGTAAAGGCCACCGGCATCGCTCTCTCAGGGCGCTCTGGGTGCTGACACGTCATGTCTATCAACTCCAACATGGCTGTCAGCGCAGAGCGCACCGTCCTCACCAGCCAGTCCTCTCCTCTCCTGTCTGAGCAGCCGCCACTTGCTCTCATAGTACTGTATCAGTAGAGAGCACAAAGAGACAGAGGGCTGCGGACAGAGAGCTCTTTTACCTGATATTGACACACACTCAGTTTGATTGCGTTTATGTAGAGCGCTGAAGGATCATTACCACATGGGATATTAATCAAATAAATGTTGGAGGTTGATACACGTGGATCCTGCTCCTGGATGTTTATGTGTGGATCCTGGATGTTTATGTGTGAGCGTGTTCCCATGTTGAAGCAATGCCGCCCTGTCAGAGTAAAAACTAACCTTGAGTGAGCGAGTCATATTGATAACATCCTTTCCAAAATCATTCAGGATAATTAAAAAAAAAAGACTGCATGGCGTTCCCAAATGGAACTCTGTCTGCTCCTGTACATCAGAGTGTAAAGATCAAGTCTTTCATAGGAGAAGAAACGCCAACATGCATGGCTCTACAGCAGAAAGGCACCCTGGACAGAGAGGCCTGCAAAGTGCTGATAGTGAGAACGAGTTGTACAGTTGTCAGCAGTGGATTGATGAGAGCCGAGGGAGCATCAGTGTTGATACTAAATGGGTTAATGTCAGCTCTGAGGGCAGGAGGCAGTCTTTACTGGGAGTCCCATCACCGTGGTCAGCCTGGGAGCTGTTAGTCCTGTTCATTAATCATAGCCCTAATTTGTTTTTACACTGCCTCGCTGACACAGGCTGAATATTATTACAGTGGCAGTGAGGAGGGAATCTCACTGGCCAACAGTTGTCACTGCAATACATTCAAAAAGACCCAGTGGGTCTGTCCCACTGTTGCAAGTGTTGGTACTTGTGAGCATGTTTAGATGTCAATCAGTGAAAGGGGGACTGTTGCAGAGAGATAGACAAAAGGTGTCATTTCCATACTTCAATATAAAATGAATGGCTTTCACCACTGACAGCTTCAACTTCATTGATTGTTTGTGAACAACAGGATTCACAACATTGTCTTAATTACAGAAATAGTTTTCCCATATTTCTTAAAATTATGAAGTTGTAAATTCTCAAAGTTATACAAAACAAGTCTTAAACAGCTGTAAGTTTACACAAATTACAACTGATTGCCATTACAATATGAGGAAAATGTACAAAATTCTTGGAGAGAGTACGAAATCTTTTCCACCTGCTCTGTTTTCGAGTGTGCAAGCCATGTGTAAAAACACACACAGCAATACTCAGACAAGTGTGTGACCTGTTTAAACTAGTTTATTAGTATGATCCCCAGGAGGTCCTGAGCAATAGACTTTATAAAGTCAAAGGGATGTTTACACTGCAAACTCACCTTTTCCAACAGTGAAGTCTTGACAAAGACACATATCATTATATTCTCATCTCAGCTACCAAACTGTTTATTTGGTCATTTGTTACCCCCACCTAAATAATTTGACAGGGCAGATACAGCAATGTGAGTGAGAGACTCAGGAAGGGAGAAGTGTGGAAGCGATAAAGCCACAGTCAAGATAAATTAAATGCCTAAAATGAAAATAATCAAAACAACTAAACACAATCTGGCTACTCATCAGTTATGAAGAAAACAAGATGTTGGCACCAAGCAACATAACTTATTGTTATATTTAGACTGGATTGGTAGATGGTACTCTAGATGGCAACTGGATGCAACATGATTCATTTTCAATGAGACACTGGCAAATTTCAACATAGACTACAATGGGCAGCAGGAAAAAATAATTTCACCTCACTGTCCTCCAAGGTTTTCCAAACCTGGTATTGGGCCTGTAACAAATTTAGCTTTAAAAATAATATTATTCATTTGGATAATCTTATTAGAACTATTCAAGCAATCTGCATGAAAAGTTTTAATAAGAAAATTCAGAGACTTGTTAATAAATTTGAAGATTGCTGATGTCTTACCACTGACTTTGGAAGCCGCATGAACATGATAAGTCAGTGATTCCCAAATCCATAGAATGAGCTAGGGCTACAACTAATGATTATTTTCATTGTCGATTAATCTGTCAATTTTCTCGATCAATCGATTAGTTGTTTGGTCTATAAAATGTCAGAAAATGGTGAAAAATGTCGATCAGTGTTTCCCAAAGCCCAAGATGACGTGCTCAAATGTCTTGTTTTGTCCACAACCCAAAGATATTCAGTTTACTGTCATAGAGGAGTAAAGAAACCAGAAAATATTCATATTTAAGAAGCTGGAATCAGAGAATTTTGACAGATTTTTCTTTAAAAATTACTCAAACCGATTAATCGATTATCAAAATAGTTGGCAATTAATTTAATAGCTGACAACTAATTTTAGATTAATCGTTGCAGCTCTAGAATGAGCTAAATCTCACTCACTTTTTTCTTTCTTTTTTTTTGCAAAAGCAGATGCCTGTAAATCAGTGCTGAAGAGTGTGCTGAAACTGTAGTGAAACGTTCAACACTCAGCCTTCAGATTTGACAGTGCCATTTCACCTTGGGTCAGAGTAGTAGACATCAAGTGCTTTATTACAAATTGTGCTTTTGAGAATGGCTTTATGACTTACCAGGGAATAGTCTGGGCTACTTTCTTTCCTGTTAAGTTAATAATGACGTTTTGCATTGAACAAATGTACTGACCTAGGAGTTAAACCAAGGAAAACACTCCACATCTCCTCCCCTATGTGTTTTAGGAGTTGGCTTAGTACAGTGAAGGAGAGCCATGGCCCCATCCATCAGAGGAGCAGAGAAGCACATGAGCAGTCACTGGGTCATTACAGCATCTGAGGAAATGTCTTCTCCTCAACCAAGCTCAATTAAAAGGCTTGACTCACTGGAGAGAAAAAAGAAACATATTTCTCCAGTGTTATCTTTTATTTTTGGAAATGAGCCTTATGAGTATGAATGCAAAGATTGTGCATGAAATCGTAGTGAACCTACAGCGACTGATGGCCGGATGGACATTACTTGAAACTAGGTTTATAATTCATTTAATGACTTAACAAGATTTTCATATCAGGTTTTAGGATTTATTCATAAATCAAACCTTATGTCAGCTTTCATAAGAAGTGAGATTTCTAACATTTTAGACATTGATGTACAATGGTGTGTCAAGTTATAATAACGGGTTCTGAAAATATAAGAAATCCATTATTCCAATCCATTGAGTTTAATAAACATTTGACTGAAGAATACAATTTCCCTTCATACAGATTCATATCGGAGCAAACTGGCAGTAGCCTAGTAATTTTAGTTAATAACAATGGCTATTACCTAACATTACACACTAACATGAGGCATTTACATATATATATATTTATGTTTATACTAGGTCTTGCAAACTAGATAGCTACATACTAATGCATCTATCTGATTCTACCTTAACAGATGTTGATGCTAACTTTATGCTATCCTAATTTCTAAATGGCCAAAGTAGCCTTTAGAGAAAATAATTTGTGCTTTGTCCATTTTACAGATTCAGAAGTAGATAGATAACATTAGCTATGAGCAAGCTTGCTAACTGATTATACTGATTATATTTTCCATTAACGTATTATTGTAGTTTATGATTCATTAGAAACAATACATGTGCAAGGGACTTTTATTTTCACAAAATAATTAGTGACTTTTCACATCTACTGTATGACAAATTAATGAACCTTATGAGTGCTGACATATTTCATGATTATGGGTATGAGGTGTGAAAATTGAAGAGAAAAATCATCATATTCATTAATTTCATTTGAGATGTCAGCTTTGTGTCTATACACTTTAATTTTGTTTGCTCATCTCCGAATATAGCTTATGATCATATAAATAGCCTTTTCCCTTAAAGTTGTGGCTTCTGAAAAAGTGAGAATGAGACAGTGAAAGAGCTTATTGTTTGGCTTCAGCAGTAGCAGATAAGGCCAACTGTTGCTATGGAAACTCCAGCCAGCTGGAGCCAGAGTCCAATTTAGGCAAACCACAAAATCAACATGAACGCGTGCTACGGTAGGGAGAGAACGAAAAAAGTTCTGATTATGCAGGCCATAATCAGAAGTCAAAATATATAAACTAAAAGGTCCTTGGACACAGTGCCACATCACCATTAATTTCCATCAGTTCAGGTAAGCTATCATTCAGGGGGCACAGGCGGAGGTACGATGACACATTTACAGTAGGTATAATGTGAGAGACTGTCACAACTCCAGAAACCATATCCTTTTATTTATTCAAGGCTGGGCCAAATGCTGCAATGGTTACGCGCTTCCTCAAAATGTTCTAAATCAACCACATCTTTGGGAGTGGAGACATTAAGCTAATATCTCCACAGTCCCCGGTATGTCTGACGCAAGAACTGAGAGCTAGTGTGTGACTAGCAGGGAATAAGACTGTGGAAAGAGTCAAGGAGGAGGTGGGCTTTGCTCTTGTGTTTGAGAAATTGTAGCCAACTTATTATATTATACAATACTCTAGATAAGCTTTTACATTCTGAGGATAGATTCATGCAATTAACAGTTGACAGAAAAACAAAAAACAAAAGTTTGTCAGGAGATTGAATGGCCTTGTTCAGTGTGGACTTTTAAAGGGATTTTCCTGCAGTAGTTGTAGAAGAACAGCTCAATGTATGGTAACAGCTCAATGTATGGTATGTTCAGACTTAATCTAATACATGTAATCTAATACATCTAATACATGACTCTCCTGATGTGGCCAATACAGCAGATTTCATAAATATAAGCAATTTTCTAACGTTAACTCTTACATCAGGAATGCCTGGCAAAAGTACAATTGACTGATTCAATCAATGCTAATGCTAATATGCTAACATATAAAACCAACTTCACCATTCAGCACATCATGTATGCACACTCTATATGATAATACACTCCACCTATAGAGCCAGCATGGACAGTGTAGTTGGACCCTCCATGTTTTTCTTCTCTGGCTGTGATTAGGATGCAGAGGGAGCAGTGGGCTGACATTGATCAGGCTGCTGAGGCCAAATTATGCCCAACCAGCCACAGGTCTGGAGAGCAGTTAGGGTCCAATTAACAAAAGCCGAAGTGATTTCCTTGGTTGCATCGCATGTCGCATGCAATGGTAATTATGCTGTAAATATTCAGCACATGCCTCACGTGAACATGGCTGTTCCGGGAACGCCTGCTTGCCCCATGCGCAGGCTTGTCATAACAAATTGGACGGCGTGTAGAACGCCACCTTAACTGAACAAGGTCTTCACCATGTCTCTGCTATGCAACCTGCATCACGATGTTGGATAGAAACGGATGCATGCAAAGGTGAATGTGAAGATGATGAAAATAGGAAATGACCTGTAAACACAAGCGGATTATAGAGCGACATTAGATAGCAGTTGCAGCTGATGGGTCTTTCATCTGAGAGATATTTAAGAACCAACTGAAATGAGAATGCATGGTTTGGCACTCTGGCAACTGCCTTAAAACTTTAGCAAATTTAGCAAACTTTAGCAAAATTTAGCCACCACAAATACTAAATGAACTCTCAACTCTTCAAGATATCTCTGATATG
This sequence comes from Centroberyx affinis, assembly GCF_046629955.1. NCBI lineage: Eukaryota > Metazoa > Chordata > Actinopteri > Beryciformes > Berycidae > Centroberyx > Centroberyx affinis. The sequence goes on from NW_027279651.1 coordinate 96,489, forward strand.
TTTCATAATTCTTGGTCAAATCTTAAATCAACAGTTAACACCAAATATCAATCATCAAATTAATAAATACACACATTTCCCCTTAGTATAAGAGTATACCTTTTAAGATTGAGGCACCAGCACTATAATAACTTTAATTTCCTAATTACTTTACAACTGCACCATAACATAGTCTGAGAACTGAGCAGGGTCAACTGCAAAAGAGAATAATAGGCTCATGGCTCCAATCTTCCTTTATAGCAAGTCTGACAACAGTGTGAAATATTTCACCACTTACTGTAGCTCCTCTCTCAATCATTCCTGCCCTAAAGCGCAAGTTCAAGCAAACAATTCTAGTCATGGGGAATACCGCAATAGACATGGTAATGTCATTATCAGCACACGCACTCACTAGGAATCAAGGAGAGGAAAATGTCTCCAAAAAAAAAAGAAGAAAGAATAAAATGATAATAAATAAAGATATCCTCAGTCACCATCAGCCACTTGATAGACATAAACTTTTGTTTTGATTTTGGTAAGAAGGCAAGGAGTTTTGGACACTGAGTGCCTCCACAGGTCCTCTTTGACTGTAAGACTGTCAACTACATACAACTACTACACATAGAGTTTCTTATACTGTTATCCTGTATATGTTTTAGAGCTATATTGTCTTTGCCAGTGTGCCTAAACCCAGTGTCCACAGCAGCCCCACCAGGTCTGCATCACATCTTATCTGGGGAAACTGCAGTTCCTCTTTCTGCAGACTCAGTTATCCTGTTAACTAGCCATTTACTAACGTTTATGTCATTTGAATGGAGGTAACATGACAAATGGGGCACAGGGCAGTGACCAAAGCAGTCATTATGACTTGTCACAATTGATAGTAAAGGAGTTTTTTTTTTTCTTACATCAGTCTGGAGAAAACTCCTTTACGCTGCCAGTTTTAGCACGGGTGACTCCCGCCACTGGTGTGGTACCTGTCCAAGAACAACTTGTCTGAGGTCGTTGGAGAGTCGGAGTCTGACACAGTGATTATAGGTGGTGCTCCGGGTGAGGAAAGCTGCGGTTTCGTGCTGAATATCTGAGAAATCCATTGTGAGTTTCACCTTTTCAGAGGTAGTGCTTGACTGAATTATTTGCCATGGGGAGGAAGTGAGCGAGTCCCCAGTCTGTTACCAGGAGCTATATCTCAGCCATGCTGCAGTGTGGAGAGGCCTGAGTGTGGAGGGCGCACATTCACATCTGTGGTTTGCATTCTCAAGATGTGTTAATTTGTTTGAACAGAGGATCTCAGAACAGGCGGACAAGATATTTGTTAGAATGGGTAATTCCTTTAAAAGATCTGTGCATCTTTATCCACATTCAAGTGAATGGATGAGAAGATGTGCGGCGATCAACACTCACCATGTCACCCACTTTGCTCTGCTCCCAAGGGACCTCCGGGAGTGAGGGGAAAGAAACCATAATCCACCCTCCAATGGAGCCATTGTGTATGGCAGCGCTTACATCATGTGTACCAGCAGAGACCCTCCGTGCAAAGCTCCATGATGGAGGAGTGGAGATGTGGGGAGGGCCAGTGGGTTTGGAAAAACTATATCTTTCTATCTGAAGAGCCATAATGTCAAGCGTGTTACAGTCCATCAGCTGGATACTTGCCACAAATAATGTCTGCCAAGGCGGCTCCAGGGAGCCGTATCGCAAACTTTGAGGTTCTTTTTTCCTCTCTTTTCAGAACTGCCTCATGACGTGCTGCTTCAGGCTGACACAAAAATCATACACTTGACATGTAACGTTTTTTGGGGGTGGTGGGTGTGAGGGTGGGCCAACATATGTGTGGCATGTTTTGGGTAGAAAACGGTAAGCACGATGCGTGTATAGATTGTCATGACGTGTTTCATGCTGCTCACGACACGTACTAAACTCGATCAGCCACCCAATAAATCCTGCTGGAGGGAAAACACAACACATGATATATGGCTGTTTAATGAACGTGAGCGGAGGCGGCGGTGTGGTGGACCGGAGTGAGCTGGAATGGGGTGCGGGGGTTCAGCAAGAGTGGGGCGTAATCCGCTGGGACTAGGCACGAATCGTGGCGCACCAGGCTACACGGGGGTAGACACAAGGCCCTACTCACAAGGGGTTAATTGTAGGTGTTTAAAGAGCACATGTTGTTAAAGAGCCAGTGGGTGGAAAGAGTTCTATTTATACATGGCAGAGGTAATGAGGTGAAATTATTCTGTCCGACAGAGATGGGATGTGACCACAGCGGGCTGGTGGAGACTGTCCTGCGCTGGCTCGGACCCCTGAGAATGTTTTCAGTCCAAATAAGAGAAGCTGAAACGTAAGCTCGCTAATTAATTCCCATTTACATATGCCCAGCTGTGGTTTCCATTCCACCCTACAGCCCAGGCGCCCTGTCACAGCAACGGGCGATTGATTGACTAATTAATGATTCCCCAGATGCAACAATTAAATTGAAATTAGCTTAATAGGCCTCAGACGGTATTATGCCACCATTCCATGTTTTCATTACTCACGTATACACAATTGCACATATAAACACACACCCACACACACTCTGTGGAGTCACAGGAGCAACTGCAACTACATACATAGTGAAAGTTTTGAACAAAGATTCTGTTTTTTTTATTCTGGAGTGCTATTCAGTTTGAATATCAGTGTTTTGAGGGAGGCATAATGCTGGAACTTGAAGACGTTTTGTGTTTATGACACTGTAGACAAAATCATCTGAGATTAATTAATAGTCCCTGCTCAGTATAAATCATGGATAGAGGATCATGTCTATTTACCAAAAGTCAACCCTCATGAGTTGATTTGTTTCAAATTTGAAGGAATAAAACAATAAACTTTAATTATAGTGTAATTGTAGCTTGCATGATCGGCCAGGAGCAATTCTTAGCACTTGGAATCAGTGATAATCTTTGTCTTCTGTAACATTCATGATAGGAAAAGCATGTTATGGATTTTTTATTATTGTGTAAAACATTCTAACAGTACTGTTGAAATATACTGAATGGTTCCATACTTTCATTCATGCTGATGTTTTCCCAACTTTTTGGACATGTTAAGCTGGAGACTTTCAGCTTCTCCTTGAGTTTGTCTCTAGAGTGATTAAACTTGCATTCCTTTGCTCCACTAGAGGGAGCAACCCCATAGGGATCAGATACAGAAGAATTACATGATAGTGCTTCTGTAGCAATATTATCACTGGTAATACACTACTCTTGCAAGACATGATGTAATTTTTAGATATTACTGCAGACCTAAGCAGTTACATGTTGTTTTCCTTCTAATCCCCAGGATTGGTTGCTCATTAAGTTAATCATAATAAGGTTAATGGGATTGTCAAAGGATTAATGATTATAAATGAGCATTACACAGTGGAGTAGGATGAACAGGTTCAAAAACAAATAAACTTCAGTGGAAGGACCCACCAAAATGTGTCTTTAACTATGCAGTGTTTATACAGTATTGAGACATGTGCTCACTAATGACTGATTCCCAAAATCTTACCTTGCTGTGTTGTTCTTATGGTCTTTCTAGGTTACAGCAATGTGTAATTCGTAGAAATAACAATACTACCACTACTAATAATAATGATAATAATTATAGTAATAATAATAAATAGAAGAAGAAGAAGAAGAATGTGTAGCAGTGTCATTCTACATGATGATGTTTTACATGATGGTTCTTTTGAAAATGTGTCTCTCCACTATGAGTGAATGAATAGAAGAAGCAACATATAGTTTGTGTGCTCTACTGGTCAGTGGTCGTTGGCCCGGTCTGTGACTCGTTCTGTGCTGAGGTTTGATGGACAGTGGATGGAACACGGCCTGAGGATGTCCACAGGGAAGAGCGTGCGGTTGCCAGAATCTGATCATTTGGTAGGCGTCTGTAACCAAAGAAAAAAGAAAACAGCAAACTGAACAACCTGCCAAAAACATCATGCAATTTCTAGGCCACTCTAAAATGCCAAGGGAAGCCGGATCTCCTTCCCTGGCTTGATAGTTTTCTTAAATTACTACCTAACTTCCTTCAAATCCCTGTTAAGCAGGATTTTTTTTTTCCGATTGATTTTTTTTTTATATTCAGAGAGAAGAGAAATAGCAGAACACTAGAGTGAAGTGAGAGTTTGCTAAGGTTGTGATTAATAGATGCGTACAGCAATGAAATGTCTGTCATTCACAGAGCATTTTCCCCTGGCACTCAGGTTACACACGGACTGAACCAGCGTTTGTCCGCATTAGCGAGGGCCCAGCTTTTCCCCTTCCTGTCTGCCTGCTGGTAGAGGAGAGGGGCCAGAGCGCAATGGCATGACGGTCAGTGGCACCCACCCTGCATTTCCATCGGCGCCTGGTGTCCGGGCCAAGGCTGAAAAAGGTGAGACAGTTGATATATACACTCCTACACACAAGGCCATCAAAAATAAGTGAGAGGCCACCTCTACATTATGGAATCCCAGGTTGGTTTGCTTTCAATGGCCGGAGCAGAACAGCAGGAGACATGTTGATTCAATCTTATGGACAGGCAGTATAGATCCATCCTGGCTTTAGGAGGAATGTAAATGTGAAAGAGGTTGTTGACAGCCAATACCCTTGTCTATGAAAAACTTAAGTGCTTTGGCCAATGCACTCAAAGCTTGAGGAGCTTACTGGTATGATATACTATCTGCCTTTGCCACACTGCGGCAGAAAAGAATAAATAAAACTAATCAACATTGGGTGACATGCTGGCAGTTGGCTCGCTCAGTGTTGATAGTTAAAACGTCATGAGTTGGATACGTATTTCATTACGTGTGCTTTTGATTTAAGCACAGAAGAGTGACCTGCCTAAGGCGAAGCCACACAAAACGGTGATTCACTGCCTTTGTGTAAATATTCTTTTTGGCTCTTGTCTTTTGTCTCAGTATGACTTTTCCAGAGTAAGGGTGACCTGCCGTGGTCATGCCGGTCCCGTCTGGGCCTTCCTCGCTTCATTAATTCAATTCAGCCTCAGAGAAAAACACCACTTCTCCTTCATAAAACTCTCGTCTAGAGAGGCATGCACATGATAATGACACCGCTCACACTCTGGCTAGTTGTCATCCTTACACTAGTACAGTGGTTCTCAAACTATTTGACTCACAATGCTTACAAACAAACGGATGCCTGCTTACTATCCTCCAATACGGTATGTATGAGTATTCAAGCCTGCCTTAAAGCCGTATAGTCTTAGTGGATTATAAATTGAATGTCACTATCTGGAATTACCATAAATTGAAACATAAAATCCTAACAGCAGACAAAGTCTTGATTCAGACTTGTATCTCTTTTGAAGTCAAACCCAGCAGATGAACTGAGCCATCAATGACAGTTAAAAGATAAAAACCTTACCGACATCAGTCACCTTTGTCTTGGTGTACGATAATCTCCTTGCTAAAGGAAACCTGATACAGTGTACTTAACAATTGACACACTTAAATACATTTAATGACTGTGTACAGGTTCTTAGTCTGGCTCACATCCTGCAGTCATTCACTTTCTGCAGTTGCAAAATACAGCAATTAATTTCTGTCTTGGAAAGCAAGTTGCAAAAATGTTTCCTTGGTAATTCTTGTTGTGGCAAACAGTGAATAGTATTAAAGTTTGCTGAATTTGTGATGAGTTACTGAGAAAAATGTCAGAAAAATAAAAACAAACGGGAGGAGCTTTGTTGTCAAATACAACTATGAGAACTAAAGTGTTTGGAAAACAATAAGAGAAGGAGAACAAAGGAGAGAAAGATGGAGGCAACAGGTAAGCTTGTGTGGCTCAGAACACACTTTGATAGGCAAATGGTAGCACTTAAACGCATTACCAGCTTTCTCAGTTTTCTTTTTTTCAAAGATGAGCAATTTCACCCTGAAAAAACAACTCCTACTAATTGCTAATAATTGAGAATGATGTCAGCCATATTGGCCGAGGTCAGAGGTCAGAGGCCTGTGCTGATTGCCAGCTGAAACTGGGACACTTCAAATTTGCTGTTAATACCTGTACACTGTCTGGGGCAATCACTATCGGCATTATGATTCCTCAGTGCTATAAAAACTGCCAAACCTGGTCAGTATTATAAAGAGATACAGAGTGTACTTTCTTACTACATCTGACAGGAATCTGTTGTGCAGTTTGTTGGCAGTATCAAGCGTCCACTCTTTCAAATCCTGATGTTTAATGACTTGTCAGGCTGTTTAAAGAAGTTTAAAGAAGACTCCTGAGGCCATCAGGTTGTCCTCTGTCATAAGGAATCATAATCCACGTTTTTTATCCAGAAATCCTTCAGCACATATTTAAATAGAAGCAAGTTAGGATTACATAAGACACTGAAATAAGGCAGAGTCTTGACTGAGCTTAATACACTGCTCTTGCTCCTCTTTCAACCTCTAAGCACCTATAGGTGTTGCAGAGACAAAACTCATCAACTTATCCCTCAATTAAGCCACATTTCCTCAACACCAATCCCAATAGGAGCTGCAGAACTGTGTTTGCGGAGCCCCTGGCTCTTTTGTTTTGGAAACCCCACAGTGGCCCTTTGATGGGAATCACAGGTCTGTCCTGGTCAGGCAGCTGCTAGAGAGATCATCGTCTGCGTTTGCATGGCACACGCTGAGAGGCCCGAGCATCATGGGGGAAGCTCTCCCAGATAATTTCCATAAATATGAGTAATGTGCCCCTTTTCCACTTTGGTGAAGGTCCCATAGGGAGGACATAGGGATGGATGCGTATGCCATGACATCCGCAGACCAATAACTTACCCGCAAATGTGCTTCTGGATTTACAGAGATTTGTTGATTGCTGTTTAGTGGCAAAAAACAGGAATCTGATGAGGGCAAGATTTGGCCCCCTAACTGGCAAGAGCTTCCTCATGAAAAAATATACATGCCCTAATGTGTTAAAGAGACAATAACTCATATGGTTGTAAACTGCTGTGTTTAAGCCATCTCCTGAGCATGCGGTGTCTTTTATACACAGGAGCACAGATACTGAGTATCTCAAGATTGAAAGTGACTCATTGCGTGACATTATTCTGGGTTAAAATGCCAATAACTAAAGAAAAAAAATCAAATTTTCCATCTCTCAAAATCTTGATGTCATGTGGTTTCAGAAAGTAGAGAGAAAGAATGAAACAGAACTGACTAAAAATGAACTGAAACAAAATAATAACTGCAAATTTAGCAACCACTGTGGTTAAAGATGCCATTATAAAAATCTATTACCCACTTGAGGACACAGGACACCATCAGCTGGACTCAAACTCAACTACAAAACCAATGAATTCATTTCCCCAAACTCAGGAACTCCACAAAGTTCAGTTATTCTCGCATTTGTAGTTTTCCAGGATTTCAAATAGTCAGTTTTATTTTCTTAGTAACAGTAATAAAATAGATACTTTGAGTCCCAGTGTCACGGTCCATTTCAGTTAAGACCGTCATCCATGTCATCCTTCTGTTTTGGCAGAGGTCGCTCTATATCCCCAATATACCTGCCTTTAGGCACAATTAACTCCATAAAGAAAGGCCTGCATGGGTCAGGGGACAGCTCGTCCAAAATCAAAAGAAGCTTTCTATAAAAACCAATGTTTCTGCCAGTGTTGGAGTGAGGCAGTGAAAGACAGGGATGGTAATGGCTTTTCTTCATTGAATCAACAGACAGGCAGGAAAAGAGCATAAAACAGTAACACAGCTATCTAAGTCTTGGCTTCCTTATGATAAAATGTTTTTTTGCTTACTATTTCTCATGTGCCACTAGTGTATAATTCAGGTGAACGGTGATAAAGCAAAATGAACTCTTTTGAGAAGGAAAAGTCTCTTTATTGCTGCCTGCTTGTTGAGGAAAAATGAGCCTCAAGAGAAGTTACTCTTACCGAGAAAGCCATACTGCATGTGTCCAGACTCTAAATGACCACTGAAAATAACATTCAACTATCTGGCTGAAAACAAGTAGACAGTACTTTCTGGTCTGGTAATGTGTGGAAGCCTCAGAGTTCAAAGTAAGTGTGGTGAGATTATGTCCTGTAAGTGTAAACAATAATGAAATAAAGCTAAATCTGAATAACTACCAATATATTGTATTTTAAAATCATGAAATCATAAGGAGAGCAATGATTTCTGCAGCTGACAAGGTTAGAAGAAATATAAACCCAAATAGTCTTTAATCCTGAACAACGTATGAAATATAATCTATATGTTTATTTTTCAGTGCTGATGCACTGATATCTCAATCTATTTCAACAATTCCAACAACATTTTGCCCTTTTCCCATTGCAGTCATTGTAGATGTTGTTCCCTCTGGGAATAGTAAGGTCAAAGGGCAAGAGCTCCATTCTTCTGGTGGTTTATACTACCTCAACCCAGTATAAAGTGATTCATTACGCAACAAGAAAATATTTTGGTTGATTTGTGGTTATTGTTGTTTGAAATGTTATTTGTAATGCAGCGCTCATTCTGCTCTGCTTGCATCCCCTGCCTCCCCTTCGCCGCTTCCACGCACTGTAAGTTCAACTGTGCTTGGGACAGTAAATCAAACTCCTCTGAGGAAACCATTTATAAAAGGCTGACATCTGGCTTCCTTTTTCTGATTGCTGATTACACCTCAGAGTTTTTGAATGCAGCTTTGCTAGTCACCTCTGGACCAGCGCAGGACAAGGTTAAGAAACCTCCAAGCTGTAAATTAACTACATATATTATCTATGGCCCCAAATTTGATCCGCTGATCACCATCTCCTTGTTGCAGGAGGCTATGTAAGGCCCCCTATCCTGGAAATGATGAAAGAGAAGAGAAAGCCCCTAATGGCTTTACCAGTGTGCTGAATCCCTGCCTTGTCTAATATTAAATCACTGCTTATATTTCTTACAGCTGGCTCAGCTTTGAATGGCGGGACAGACAGTAGTCACAAACCAGTGCTTAACAAAAATATGGATTGTGTCTCTGCATAAGTCAACACTGGGCAGCAGTGTGTGCCTGAATGGACCCATTAATGCTGTTGTGTATGCCCCCGGTGTGAGTTACGCCAAGGACTTAACAACATATCACATGCCAAGGTCAGGAATTTTTCACTTTTATGCAACGGCCCTTTCTGAGGTCAGTTTTTAAGCGTGGCATGCAAAGAACAAAAAACAATAGTCCCATGGCTGTTTTAAGAATTAAGATTCGCAAATGAAGTGTATCGATGGCATCATAAATCAGTTTGATTGAATTTTAATAGCAGTATCTCCTCTTCTCACAAAGTTAAAGACGAATCCACATGCTCAAATTGTCCTATATATTGAAAGAGGTACGTCACTGAACATGTCTGGGACAAGACAAAGTGCTGCAGAGAACAGCTAAAGTATTACATTATTCCAAAAGTCTCAAAGAGCCGGCGCTATGTATTTTTTAAGACTCCATATTTAGGCATTACTCATCCACATGAATCATTAAGCAGAAACAGTTGCTCATATCTCCGCAACACGTTTACATGTGGCTGAGAAGGAAGGGAGAGAGTATGTGCATAATTTTTTTTAAATTATGCACATACTCTCTCCCTTCCTTTGCATTTGTAAGGATGGTGGTAGTGCTGGCAATAGTGCTTCCTCTACATGACTTTCACTGGCCTTCACCAGTCAGGATGTATATAGTTTTAATGGTTCAAACAGCAAATAGTGTAGCAGCATTTAGCCATGGGTAAATATGTAAGGTTATTAAATCAAATATAATGTGCAAACAAATAAACCTTGACAGTGCATCTCCTCTAATGTGTTTGCACAGGTACAGGTTCAACAAATTCAATGACATGAGAACTCTGAAACGCAGAATACATGTTGTGGACACGAATTATGTGAACAATACAGTCCTCCACCAAAGGTTCATGTGACAATACCATGCATTGAATTACAGTGACTATAGCGAGAAACGGGCACGGCATTTTCACCTGGTCGTCATGTGAAAAGGTTAGCTAACGGTTAAGTTTCGGCACATTAAACAACGAAAACAATATGGTTAAGGTTAGGCTAAAAATGAAAACTCAGTAAAAAACTTCTTCGCAGGAGTTGGGAATTAGTTGTCTCAGTTGAAAGCGAATATAGGTCTGTTAGCTCAGCTGTTTCTCATTGTGTCTCCTTTTGTGGTAGGAAAACACATTTTTCTCACTTTTCGTGCACAGAGCTTGCATTTGCATTTTAAGGCATTAAGCTAAGTTCACAAAATTTTAGGAGACCAAGCTCACAGTCCTAGCAATGGAGCACCCATTTCCTCCTTACAAGCTCTCTTTCTCCTTCAGCTCTAACATTGCTATGGTCCCATCCAGGACCTACTCTGAAGGTGCTGTAAAAAAGAGGTAAAAGGCCTCTTTCATCAGTAATTGATAGGTGCTTGTTTTGGTTCAATGGCCTTGTGTCACTCTTGCCACTATGCGTTAGGAATATATCAGAGTTGCAGCAGTCGGCGAAGGCGGGGAGATGGTGGAAACAAGTGTGTCATGACCAGAGAGAGTGGCACATACGCCAGGCTTGTCAGGATGACTAATAGCCCAGGGCAACAGGTCTCACTGTGGGGTGTTAACAATCAGCCGGCCTGAGCTGGGAGCCTGACAGCCAGCACCATGACTTGGCCAGGAGTTGGTCACCTGCACTTTGTATGTCTTAACGGGACCTTTGTCTCACCAAACTCTACTCAACCAATTTTGCCTTTTTTACTGTAAATGATAGCAAACGTTGCACCTGCGTGTAGAAAATGGGACCAAAACAAAGCTTTAAAAACACATTATAGTTAATGGAGAAAGTATCTTCTTCTACTGAACGCTCATGTTATGTCAGTAGAATAGAACATGAATAGTAGAGTTCTGATATCGAGTAAACAGGACTTAAAGTTTCTGATTTTGATATTAACTAAGATAAATGAGAAATTTTATTAATTTAATTTAGATTCAATGATCTAGCGATGACAGGAAGAGAAAGACGTTTTGTATTACGTCCCAACACATCAAATCAAATCACATGCACCATTTACTCCTGTTGCCCAAACTGAGAATCTTTATTTGACAAGTCAGCTCAAAATGCAATTCATCAATTCAAAGTGACATTTACACTCTCACTCACCCATAGGGGGTTAAAGGAGAAACCAGCTTGCTCAACATACTGTGCAACAATATCCCTTTTACCTTTTCAGAAATTCATGGAAGGACACAGTGGCAAGCCCCCTCAGATGTATAACAAGACTTTATAGTGTAGGTCATCTTATACCCATCTTGTAAAATTTGAATTTTTAGGCCATGAAACAAAGTGGTGTACCTCAGTTCCTTGTGCTATTTTACTTCAACTAAACCACAAGCATTCTTTATTCCTGTGCACCCAACCACCATGTTTTGATATATAATCCATAGAGAATGAAATAATATGTTTAACAATATGTAAGGCAGAAAAATGTCTTTGCCATCTAATATTAGAATGCGTGAAAGAAAACTGTTTGTAAAATGTAGACAGCCACCGGTTTGACCGCTTTGTGAGACGGCCTGTTGGAAAAATAAGAAGCTTGTCTGTCGGCCAGCTTCCTCTTCGAGTCGAATTCCCTTTCAAGGTGACTTAGCCTTTCCCCCTGGAACTTGTCTTGTCACCAAGTGCAAGAAGAAGACAGGCATGCTGACAAAAAAAAAAAAAAAACCTGCAAGACCTGATGTGCGTCACACTCTCCTAAAAATAAACCAAGGGGGGAAAAAAGAGAAAACACATTATTTTGGCTCTGATCAGGCTCATTTTTTCTTAATACTGAAAGGTGCAGGTGAGGGCCACAGGCAGAGCGGTTGCAGGTATTTAGACTGGAGCAGACGCTGCAGCAGGGCGCCGAGCCGCGGACTAATGGGCCGTACAGTGAGAGCCGCTACAGCGCTGCCTCCGAGCAGCACTCAGGAGAGCTGTTTTCCTCCAGGCTTACCAGCACACACTGCCATTACACAGCACATTGGACATTACACACAGCCGGCCATGTGCATCCAATACCCCACATGTTGACAGCTGGAGAGATTCATGCATCTGACGGCACATACGGTCTGAAGACACTGCTGTTTGGTGTGCCTTGAAATAGGACAGCATGTACATGTATCATGCTTTTCAGAGATAAAACATTTAGCGTTATGAGAATTGTGTGGACCCTATTTTGAAAGGTGCTGCAGTGACGCCACCTTCACAAAGTAAACATCGCGCTACTCCACGCCCAGACTACACTGACTACCGGTTTCCATTTTGTGAACACTCGGTCGACGTCTCGTCCAATTACGCCCGTTCATTTGCACATCAGCGTAACACAAGAGCTCAGGTTTGTTAAAACAGTGTTAACAGCCAATTAGCCGTGAGCAGAGGTGGCTGGTTTTACATTGCCCTGCAAGACAAGGGCTTTCCGAAGGCATTTTATTTTCCAGGTGTGTTAAGCCGTTTTTATATGGTGTGGGCAGACAGCCTTGCCCGCCCTGTAAACAGCTATGTAGAATGTGTCAGGACAATAAAAAAAAGGACCACCAGAATTTTTGTTCTTGGGGTTAATTTACTTCTATTCATGGGAGAATCGGCTCGGTGAATGCGCGATCAGTCAGTTGGTGGGGGCTTTTTTGGAAATAAGCACTCTTGTTTTCAGATGTAAAAATGCCTGACTTCATCATGCGTAGGAGTGTGCTTGACACAACCAAGCCAGTTTCTTCACCTAATGCCACTCCCACATTCATTATCATACCACAGTGCATCTGGGAGTGCAGTGACATCTATGGAGTTTAAGGTTGTGAATGGGCTATATTGTTTGAGCAACAGCATTTACGCCTACTTACCTCTTATAGGACACTAACCAAACATGACGAATTGAATCAAACGTTATCTGCTACTTCATTGTTACAGCAGAATATAACATATATACAAATTCGTTAACAGCTAAACGTTAACTCATGAACTAACGCGACTTCTCCTTGAGCAAAATCTGGCATAAATGGCATGTTATGCTAAAATCTAAATGATCTGCGTATCATATTTCTCTCGAGGCAGTTGTTTTTGTGAGTCATGCAGTAATCCGAGGGGAATATTTTTCCTCCAATCCAGAGATGTGACTGCCTGAGGTCTTGGCAAAGTCCCGCACAGTCCAGGAAAAACTCTGCTGAGCACTTGTGATTAAGTGTCTTTATTTAAGCCCATGAACTCCAGCAAGCAATCAGAGCCAAGCCAAGGCTCCAAACTTCCTCAAAATCATGTCGCTGGAAGCTCTGAAGAGTCTTACCGACTATCATCATTTGTCTCCTGTCAGGTGGTGCTGAACATGAAACATTTGAAGGCATTCTGCCGCTGTATGCACAGGTTTGGACAAAACATTTCATTATTAGCGTTAGAGTTACAAAACTTTGAAATAAAACAAAAATTCCAGGAACAAAATGTCTGGCTACTGTTTTAGGTACTGTGGTTTACAATCTAGTGTTATCTCAACATAGCTATTAAATATTGATAGTACTTTTCTAATATTGCTTTCATCTTTTATATAAGCAATATATTACTTTTAAATTTCAGCCAAAACCTAAAATATGCCCCTATATATAGGATTATATACTGTATATACATACATTGACAAAACAATTATCTGTGTCAGACCATTCTTGTCTGGTCCATAGTGATTCTGGTCCATAGTATTTAGACAGATCTGGGACACTCTGTCTCTTGGCCTCAATCCACAAGTCTACTGTGGCCTTATTTCATTGTTCATCTGTGCTATCATGGCCATATAGTGTATATATATATATATACTTACTTATATATACTTACTATCTTATCTTATTGCTACTTATTTATCATCACTTTTTCATTTATTCTTCCACTTTCAACAACTTTTTGTGTATTAAGAGGTCTGTAGTAGTTCAGTTCAGTTTTTAGAAGCTATTACATAAAGAAGAAAAAAAATGTGGTGAGAAAAAAAAAAGCCATCAGAGCAGGTTGAGAGATATACCATGTCTGGAAGATAAAGCATGTTTTGTTTCCTGCGGTTTTTATGAATGATTTTGTGTTCCTGTGCGCCGGCAGCCCTGTCCTGTCTCTACCTGTTTGACGGTGAAATTCCCACATTCCCTCTGTCTCGCTCACATCACTCACTCCGATGAGCAGATAATGTCAAGGAAGTTGGCACATGCAAGTATTTGTATTTAGTCTTCTCAACAAGATGGCACATGGAAGCACAACTTACAGTGCCTATGATGTGTTGTGTGATAAAATATATATACATATATATATATATATATATATATATATATATATATACGACACTGGGACCTGTTTTCCTTTCATTGTATCATTCAAAATCATCAACAGGCCAAATGCTCTACTAAACTGTGCTGACCTCATTCAGTCTTATAGGCTTAACGAACCGCTCTTCAGTGCACATTGTGTTCAAGCTTATGATCCAGAGTCTTTTCCATATCCTTGTGTTTCATTAGTTATCAAAGGGATGAGGGAAGTGACTGCATCTACCCACGTTTGACACACAGGTATGACACCAGCTGGCTGCGGGGGCCGAAGTGGGTGTGGGTGGCCAGACATGCTAAAACTAAAGGCTCTATTTTTAGAGCCACTGATGTCATGATGTCAGCCTTCACTGTGTTAAGCACAGCAACACACCTCAGGGTGATTCAGTGGCACTGACTTGTGAGACCAGGGCCGGCCAGTCGTTCCAGCCGTTGGGCCAAAACTAGACAAACATCAGGAGACACTGGACAGACAACTGTCACACGTTTAACACTAGGGCTATGTAGCACTCACATGCTTACTGATGTTTTCTCTTTAAACATTATGAGGATGAATAACACTGATTCCCATACGGTATGTCACAATCTAGTCCATCTAGTCTCATATTCAGCCTTCAAATCTTATTTTTCTTAAACCAAGAGAAAAATCCTGGAATGAGGTGAGATAACTCCACTTGTTTCCAATACAGTTTCACTTATTTCAGGAATTTTCTAGAAATGAGCGTCAATATTTTGAAACAAGGCAGAAAAAGGCAGATCACTGCACTACTATCAAGAAAATGACACTTGATTCTAGAAATTTCTTGAAACAAATTGATTTGCATAGGAAACAAGTGAAATTATCTAACTCCATTGGCATTTTTTTTTTTCACTTATTTTAAGAAAATTACGATTATAGGACTTGATGATTTTTTTGCAGTGTGGAAGTATGTAAAGCCTAATCACCAGACATGTCAGTCCGGTCGGCCATGCTGCCGCATGTTTGACAGACAGATAATTTGATAATTTATGTCTACATATGGGAATGACATGAATGTGTCAGAAGATAGCATTCCAGCAGCTTCTCCTTTGCCGGGCTGAGTTCCTTTTGTGACAGGCAGCACTGTCACATATTTTTCATTCATACATGGGATCACAGCCTCTCATAATCTTCTTGTTGATGACAGACAGAATCATATTGTGAACATGTGGGGGTTTGGCTGCCTTTGTACACGTGTCTGTGTGTTTGTGTGTATCTGCATGTCTTTCTGTGTGTGTGTGTCTGTCTACTGTATCTGCTTGTGTGTCACAGCAGGTTCAGACGCCCCACACACTAACCTGTTTAACTCACTCGGCGCCTGAGCCACTGATGGGGGCCCTTTACTGCTCCCGGCCGGTCCAGCCCCTAAAACAAGCTCCCGGGCTGCAGCAGCGGTTAAGACCCAAACCAAGCCTCCATTCACCCCATCAGCCCAGCTGTTTATTTTCAGAGGCATTAGAGGAAACACTCGACAGGGCTTATCAGATCCAAACAGTCGCACTTCTTTGTTATTTTACACACAGGCCTCCTCTCAACTCAGCCTCATTTTCAGTAATTGTTTTCTTTCTTGCTTGGTAGAATAACACGGAGGGGTACATTTAACACAAGTGGTAAGGGAATCCCTCAGTGTAAACAAGGCAGATACAATGCACACTGGGATTTTATCTGAGCCTTTTCTGTTATTCTATGTTTTTTAAGGGCATGGCTGGAGCAAATATTGGATTTGTAGGTACATATGTTGAAGTGGAATCGGTGAAATGAAATACAGGCCATTTTGACGCAGAGTCTTCAACCTCCCATGCAGCCTCTGTGACTGTTAGCCACTGTTTTTCTCAGTTAACTGCGTCAGTTACTTAAATTGTATCAAACTCACTCACTGCTGGTGTTAGATCTCTTGAGATACCGGGCTAATATGCCTTCCATTTGATGATGCTCATTGTTTATTGTGCATGAAGAAACAGAAACAGCAGAGAAAGAGAAAACCTCCAGCCGTTATTTTTTATTATACATCTTTTCCAATTAGGAAATTTTCATCTTACTTCCAAAAAATTGTTGTCTGGTATTCTCACAGCAGAACAGAGATCCTTTGCTACATAAAAATCATGCCAACTCCTACATGGATAAGCTATAGAACTATTTGGTACAAAAAGTGTGTTGTGGTGCTGGAGCAGGGGGAGTTGTTGTGACACTGTAGTACACAGGGTCAACATGGTGGCAGTGTTGCACTGTCTGTGGGACACCTGGAGCCCTCTGTGCCACTCAGTACCAGGCAAGTGGAGACACTGCTGAGGATTATTAAGCAGCTGTGTGAATCAGCAAGCCGATCAAACCAAATTATGATGTACAATTTACTTGCCACTTCAAATAAAGTGTGCTGATGGAGGCATAGAAAATGCACAGTTGTGTGAGGTCAGATAAAAAGTCTTGGTGAGTGTGCTGGATGACGTGAGATCTTATCCAAATCATTTCTTCATATCGTAGAAGACAGCTTCAGTCGAAAAATCAGTGGAGTGTTCAGCAATAGGAAACGTTTGCAGTCGCTCATGACTGACAACACAACCTCTGTTCGCCCACAGAGTCCTCAGACAAGCCAGCGTTACGGCAGAGTATCAAGGCAAACATCATCCAAACCCCCCTCAGTCTGCCTCCCGCTGCCAGCGGGAGCTCTCGTAGATGGGCCCTGCTCCGCTCTGCCAACTGCGCCATAAAATAAACACACAGTAAATCCAGCATGATTAACATTAATCATGATCACGTCACTGCTAATGCACTGACTGAGGGCCATACAGTGAAATCACACTGACCTAGACGCCTGTCTCCTGAGGGGGAGGGGTCGACATGGACGGGGGGGGGAAACTTGCTGAACTGGGCTGCGATAACGGGAGAAAACGCATTAAATGTGAAGAAATTAAAGCGTAATGAGTGGGTTTCAGACTGCGAGCGATGTAGCGCAAAATGCACAAATCAACATAGGTGTCAGACACGGTAAACTTCACTTTATTTGTGTGACCCCTGTATGTGCAGTGAGCGCTGCTTTGAAAACATGCAACTTTTGGGAAAGACATTTATTTAAAGGCCTCTTTTCAACTGTGGCAGTGCCAGACACAGTTTGACTAAAAGGTCCCGCAAGGCTTGTAACTTATTGTCAGGGATTGGATTTCAGCTAAAATTAGCCATCAGACCCAATTTATTACCCTGATTGAGGACTCTGAAAATGCCACTAACGGCCTCCCCATAACATAGCCTAAGCCCTGAGTTGAAGATATAATGTTGCAATTTAATTCAACCCACATCACTTGTAAGGCAAATGTGTAAAAGTGGTACTAATAGTAGCTTAGGTTTCCCCAAAGTATTGAACCGGCCTGAGAGGCTTGGAAAAACAGCAAAATCCCCTACCAATTTTATGGAGGTGGCAAAACAAGCATCTTTCCTTCGGTGGCTTGACTTATTAAACCCACTGGAGGCTCGGAGTTATGAAACGATAGACCAAATTCAAACTGGCATATTATAGCGTGGACGTTTTAAAAGAAAACGCACAACAGTTTGAGCACTGCAAACAGGATCTGCTTAGAATCAAAGGAGTCCTGTAACTTTCTCTCTCATTTCATTCCTGATGCAAATACATTTGAGATATAATACACTACACCTAACTAGCATTGCAGTGTAATATGTTTAAGATACAGTCACCAATGAAACAGAAAGAGATTTAATTCAGTGTAGTGGCTATTCATAACTAAATGCCACTGTTTATGGGGCCTGTCACATCAGTTTACCATCGTAAATCATTTGAATATGCATCTGTTGAACAGAGTGCAGCTATGAGCTCTTTGTGCTCTAAAACCAGGCCTCACTTCCACGGAAACTTCACGCTGTTTTATTATAAATTCTTTATCATTCCACTGATCTATCTTTCAGTGCACAGTGGCAACAGTGTTTCTCTGGAGTTTCGCGCACAAGGTTAGCTGAAGACAAATGTCCTTTTGATTGAAAAGTCGTTTGGTCCTCAGTGTTTAAACAGAGGTGTTGATTCTGGTGAAAATGACTGCTGGTGCCTCCCTGCCTCCTTTTTCTCTATTAAATATGAAAGCAGGCCAAATGGTGCCATTACTGCGCATACTTAGTCAGGACCTGTGGCCACTCCAGCTATTATCAGAGATTATTCAAGTACTCTAAACCCCCCCTCCATACACACAGACACACACACACACACACACACACACACACACACCCTGTCTAGTCTTCCACTCCCTCACTAGCTGTGAAACGATAGAGGATCTTCCAGTAATACTTTGCAGTCCAGACAGGTCTGCTGCTTGAAACCTTGTTCTGGCTCTGCTGCCTGGCAACAGTCTGTTCTGCCGCACGGCTACATGAGGACAGGCTCTGCCCCTGGCTCTGGGCAAGCACAAGAATAAGGGCCAGACACCCCTCTCTCCCCTCTCCCGTGATGCACTCTCACTCACTCTCTCACAAGCAGGGTGTGTCTCACTCTGTTGGTCTGTGTCTGAGTGGTTTAGCGAGAGACTAGTTTTTCAGCTTCTTGAATCCTTGCAGACGGAGATAAGGAAGGGCAGAAATGGTGCCGCACCAGGAGGAGTAGAAATACGTTGACAGTTTTCTGTGCTTTCCTTCTTTCTGCTCAGATTATCTGAATGGGGTTCCTTACCCAGGATGCAGTATGGATTCCTGCGCTTCTGTGGTTGGCATGAATGCATGCCTCATGGCACAGATCCTGGCCCGTGGCACTGGCATCATTGTAGCCCACACCCAGTGCCATGCTCCACACTCTTGACCACTGACATCCTCTCACTCTGACCGAAGACTGTAAACACCAATGGAATGGACCACACACACTTTTAATTTTTGAGTGAGCAGCTTGGCGCTCCTGCAGAGGCATTCATAAGGGAACACACACACACACACACACTATGGAGGGTTCAGGCAAATGTAGCTGCCTTCACACACACAAGATCAGCTCGTCCAGACAGACAGTACAGCCCGGTTGCCCACTTAATGAACTGGGTCAGGAGGTGGGGAGACTGGGCCATTGGTGTAAACATTAACCACCTTTATATAAATCTTATCTCACGTATGTAATAACTTGATGTTGACCAATTTATACACCATGACAACTGTGTGTATGATGGAGCATGTTGTGCACGAAGGAGTTTGGGCACAGCACAGAACTAGCAAAACTACTAATGCAGATCTAATATAGAAGCTGGTTTAGGCTCATCATATGCTCCACTCAGAGGTCCTTAAGTTAGGGAAAACACATAAACAACAATAACAAGGCAACAGTAAACATGTTGTCTCCCATCAATGATGCGGTAACCTTGGGCCGATCAGTGTAACTTCGAAAATCATTCCCCCAAGTTTCATCAAACTCCATTCTGCAGGGTGTGAGATATCACATATGACGGACAGATGAATGAATGAACAAAAACAAAAGAACAAACAAAATAAACAAAATAATGGATGGGGACTGCTTTCATCAAGGGGGACAAAAACAGGACTTCAGGAGCCTCTAATAACAGTTACATAATATCCTAAATAGCGCTACTGTAAATCAGTGGAGATGGCATAGTAAGCCAGTAGATGAGGCACTGTAGGAAGTGGGCTGTTTGTACTGCGCGACAATGTGTACTTTGCAGGTCTCTGCGGGTTAGAGGCGTGTGTATATAATGGCCAAGCTGTACAGTAGCTGACCACTCGGTGACAGACGCCAGTTGACAGGCAGGGCCACAACGCCACTTCTAAATCTTAACACCCAGCGGCCAGAACCTCCTTTCTCATGGCTGTTGGGCTCTGCAGCAATTTATCTATCAGTTCTTGTAGAGCAGGAGGCAAATATCTCGACTCAAGTTAAACTGCCACTGAAATTAGATAGAAAAGGCTCATCGTGGGTCCTGCGAAAATATATTAAATCAAATTTGTGAATAGTAATGTGCAGATTGGACAGTAGTTTCTGTGGTGACTTGATGGCTGTAGCAGCTTTCTGCAGTAATAAACCCCTCTGCATGGAGCGCTTCACTCTTAAGCACCTAATTAGTAGAAAGCCCAAGGCACCAATCAGTCTCTGAAACACTTGTCGTTTGTCAATCTGGGTTTTCCGAGTCCGTCCTGCTGCAAGCTCCGCAGACTCAAGACGTTTTAACAAACACACTCTTAGCACCTAGCCAGCCTGTCTACTGTTCCCCCAGCTAACACACTCTCACTGGGCAAGATTTACAACCCCAGGCAGGCTGGGGGCTGGGGGGCTGCAGGGCCTGTGTGGGAGGGTGGATGTGGGGTGTTGTGCTCACTCCAAACTTAGCACTCTGTCCTAACAAAAACTCGGCTGCTTTATACATCAACAGGAGCAGGTGTGACCCGTGGGACAGTGGGGTCAGGTCATTCCCCTGCACTTGATTCAAGGGGTGAGGATGAGGCAGCCGGCCAGCCACAGCTCCGTGTGAGCGAGAACAAGTGTCCAGGCCAGCTGACGTCCACCGGGCCCCAGGCTGCCAACATGCCCCCCAGATGACTCCATTGATCTATATTGGACTTCTGTGGTCGGACTGGTTTCACTGGTGTGGCTGCCACAGTGCCCTATGCACTTCAAAAGCTTGGGTCAAATGCGCAGCATAAACAGCTATGCCGATCCATCTAAATATTAGGAGAAGGAATGAAGGCGGGACGGGATCAAAAACAACATGGTCGTGACTCAAAAGACCTTTCACATGGGCTGAGGCAGACTGCATCTCCCTCTCATAGCCATGAGGGAGTCGCCAGGCTGCTGTGTTTTCTCACCAGTTTTTAAATAAACAAGCCCAACTCCAGATTTAATGAACAGGAAAAGCAGGCTGATGAGAGAAATCAATTTATGTAAGAAATTATGCCACGTGATAAACAGTGTGCTCTTAGCGTTGCTTATTACACATATTTGGAAGTGCAAATGACTGCAACGTGGCCAAGGATTGCAAATGATAACACATTAATAATAGCTAGTGAATTTGACAGTGTAAATGTAATTTGATGAAGTGATAATAATCTTGCTACTCTAGCCCGGCTGTTTTATGGTGGCTAAGATAATTCAGCAGATTGCACAGGACCTATCAATGTGGCTATTGCCAAAGTTATGAAAGGACTTTTGTATGTTTGGTTTCAGGTCCTATTGCTCAGCCATGGTGAATCCCCCTCTTCCCTAAAAGCAAGATTTGCATGATGCCCAAAGATTGACACAGGTCAACGTCAGTAGATAACTGCACAAGCAACATGTAGACTGCTATCTTCATGATCTGTTGACTTTGTGACCAAGTGAGGTGAGCAAACGTGAATCTTTCTACAGCATAAGACCAGAACAGTTAGAAGGTAAATATGACCATGTCAGGACAGCTGTGACAACAGCATGTTTCCTAACCAGCAAGATGGACTAAAAAAAGATGCTGTAGGACTGAAAAGAGTTGAAATACAAGTCACACTGAGTAAGCAACAGCAGCGAATCCCTGGATCCTCATAGCCTTTGTTTTGGGATTCAGATGGGAGCTGCTGTAATATGTCAGTGGAGTATAAAGGCCCTCTTTGTGTGTGTGTGTGTGTGTGTGTATGTGTGTGTATATGTGTGTGTGTCTTTGTTTTTCTGTGTGTGTGTGTGTGTGTGTGTGTGTGTGTGTGTGTGTGTGTGTGTGTGTATTTATCTGTGTAAAAGTCATCATATGCTCTGCTTGCCTGAACAGATATCAATTAAAGAAGTCCCAGCTGCATGTTTTTGGCAGATTCCACTCAGGCCTGTGGGCATGCATGTGTGTACGCAATTGTGCCTGTGTGTGTGTGTGTGTGTGTGTGCGGTATAGTTATACATCCAATGCAGAGAGTCCCATGTGGGCTCTGATGGATGTTTATAATGCCAAGACCTGTTTAAGGCTAAATTTTTGTGATGATTTTGTTGTTATCTATTGGATATAATGTCCTATAATATAGCCATACTGAAACAGCATGTCCATCAAAATCACAAACATTGTTTGTTGTCATATGATGATGAAGTGTGTCTTTCAGCACAATTTTAGCTTGCTCAAAAATACAGTTAATATAGTGTATTATAACTTTTGAATTACATCTATTCCAGTGTTTCCTCTGTATTCATTTAGAGATGTGTGCCACCACAGCAAGAACATGACCACTACTGCTAGAGATAATGTGAAATTAAAAGTAGCATTGTAATGTATCATCTAAAACTGATATAAGTGTAGTTATAGAAGTAATAATTTCATTATGATTACAAAACATTTTTAGCACTACAACCTCAACTTGAAACATAACATAGACCCAACTAGTGGCAGATATGGGACAGAACTCGAATTATCCCTCCAAGCACCACAGCTGCATGAAATTACAGAGGAAACACTGCATTCACTCTGACATTGTCAAAGGCTTTGTGATGTCTAACTACCTGCAACACACACTATGTTTTGTACCCTAATAAATGCTGACGGAGCATTTTGTCTCTCTTAAGTCCTAATAAGAGAGATAATGAATAACTCCAGTTTTCCTACTGTAAACATATTTATTGTCAGGTAAAGTTCAAGCAACAAGGAGCTCAACACGCTCAGGCAGAAGAAACTATAGGCCACGCCGGGGAGAAGAGAAATGTGCAAGAATAACATAACCATGTCACTGATGATTTTTCAGGGGTTGAAAAGGTGGGGGGATATAAAAAAAAAAATCCATGACAGTCTCCAGGAATGGCTTTCAGATCAGAGGCTGCAAAGCATTACCGACTCCGAGGCTTTTATCGTCCCTGGCGACCTGGTGGAGAGGGCAGCCGGGTCGGAGAGAAGAAGCGAGGACGTACACTCCGCGTTGGTGTCAGGTGGGTTTCAGGTTCCCAAATGTTTTTTAGTGTTGACTTTCACCTTGCAGCCTGCCTCCGGCTCTCCAGGGCCTACTTATCATGTACAACAAGAAGGATTGATGACCTGGGGGAGTGAACATCAATTTCAAGGGCTGATGCAGCAGCCAGCTCATAATTCTTCGACTGCATAGAGATTAAATCAAACTGGAAGCCACTCCGAGTATTAAAGGTGATGTTACTTTTCTTGATGCTTTTGGAGAGTCACTGAGACACAGTAGAAACAGGTGCATGATTTGTTTACCACCCTTGTTTGTCTATGTAAATATAAAATGTCTGTTTGCCACGCCATGAAGTTTTTTTTTGTTTTTTTTTGTCCACATGGAAAAGTATAAAGGCTTTGTTAATGTTTAAACCTTCAGGTGTAATCATTTATTCATGTCATTAAACAGTCATAGGAGAGATTCATTTTTTTCTTTCATAGGGAAAAACACATAAATCAATTTATCTGCAGTATTTTGTATGGCTTTCTACAAGTGATCATTGCGTCTTTGATGCATGATGAAAGGGAACAGATCACTGGATTTGCATGTTTTATATGAAATAACAGGCATTCAGTGGTTTCTTTGAAACAAGGAAACACAAGGTGTAAAAGGGGCCAAAATGAAAGATGAAAAACAAACAACTTCCTTATTTGATTTAAAGTTAGGCAAATATATTAGTTAACACTGAGCTCAGGAGATGAATATGCTGATTTACTGTTTGCTTTATCTGAATCAGCAGGTAGTAAGAACAGTCACACCTGTGTTTTTTTAACCGTTCATGCCTTCGTTAGCTGAGGCATTTACATTTTTTTTTTCACTGTCAGTTAATGTTAACAGAATAATGTTAACTTTTTTGGCTGGACCGCAACAGCGGGGCCAGCCCTATAAACGTGAATGTCTGTCACTCACTGACTGACTGACTGACTGAGTGATGAAGTTACGCCATTGGTCGGCCGTGGCACGTGGCACACCCATACAAGGTCCAGCCATATACTAGGTTTTGACCTAGTCTTGTTTTTTTACTTTTGTGTTTTCTGTGACAAAGAGCATTCTCAAACTAACTGTGGAGTGAACGCAAAATTAGCAGCATTACTGGCCATGGTAGTCTCTATAAAATTCCCCAAATGTGTATTAAAAAAAGTATAATATGCTGAAGGACTAAGGCCTAATTGCCTTCCAATAGACAAAGTTGCCTTTTGGCTATAATTTCTAATTTTTTTTTTTTTTTTTTTTGTGAAATAACAACTTTTATGTATGTCAGACAAATCATTGTCAATTAAGTTACCCATTCAAAAACATCCTCTTAAAGGGTAACTTCGGTATTTTTCAACCTGGACCCTATTTTCCCAACTGCGGGTGTCTAAGAAACTAATGGGGACAATAATTTTTGAAATTGGTCCAGTATTGAGCGAGATCGCTTCAGCCGGCAGCCGCGAAACGGGCTGCAGTGTAATCCGACGGGGCAAATGCACACCGTCAATGTACGTCCACTAAAAGTGCTTGTTTTTGCCACTGACTGGCTCAGATTGTTATTATAAGAGTCTGACACAATATGGAAAGGACCCTATACAGAAATGAAACGTACTTCCTTACCTTTAGCTTGATCCCGTCTGTGTGTAACCAAGTCTCGCCCAAGTCCCGCGAGAGCTTAGTTGTTGCAGGAAGTCACCTGTGGAAACGTGAGTGAGAGTTGGAGAGAGGAATGCCACCGGGAGGAGTTTGTTGTGTTGGAGTACAGAGATCGTAGCTTAGCGTTATCTAAAAGATCTAAATAAAAAAACAAAACAAAAAAACAATGGTTCGTGTTTGCGCATTTCCGAATTGTGCCAACAAAATGTCGCGCAACACTTCGCGCAGCTTTCACAGACTGCCTTTGTTGTGGCTAGTTGTGCTACAAATGGATGCCAACACTCCTGTCCATACGCTGCGCCTTGCAGACCATCGGGTCTGCAGTGACCATTTTGACCGGGATGACTACAGCCAGCCAAAGAGGAGACGAAATCCTATCCCAAAGCACTTTTTCCTAAAGAAAAATGCTGTCCTAAGAGTGGAGAGACCTGCTGCAGACAGAGTGGAGGTAATGTTATTCGCTAAAGTTATTGTGTTGTCCTGGCATCAGTACACACGGCAAAAACAATCACTAAACTAGAAAGCCACTCGGAGAGCGCAGACCTCCGTCAAGGTTCATGCTATTATTGTTTGTTCGTGAGTCGGATCCAGATCCGCTCCAAAATTTAATGGGTTCTTCCTTGGCCCATGCTACACCCTTCCACCAAGTTTCATGAAAATCGGGCCAGTATTTTTTCCGTAATCCTGCTGACAGACAAACAAACGGCACCGAAAACATAACCTCCTTGACGGAGCTAGCCAGTAGTATGTGTAAAATAGCCTATCAACTGAGTCATGATTGATTATAAAATATGTATATAGATTCATTTCCCCTTTTCAGCAGTTGACATTCATAATAATACAATAAATGATATCAACAAGCTGAAATTATCTGTGTAATATTGTTGCCAAAGTGTGTGTGCGTGGTGTAAAAATGTCATATTTATGCTTATCTATTATACGACCTATAAGACCACTTTTATGCCTACATTTGTATATCCTATACATTAGCAGATAGGCTATCATAGAGATACTTACTGGCAATGAATGATGATGGTAGCTCTTCAATGAGTAGGAGCTCTTCATCCGTATACTCTGGCTCAAATAAATACGGGCCGCCATCGAATTCAAAGGCCTCTTCCACGTTGTCGAAATCAGGTAAATATTCAGCCATGACTTAGAAAATCTTTTAGATAACGCTAAGCTACGATCTCTGTACTCCAACACAACAAACTCCTCCCGGTGGCATTCCTCTCTCCAACTCTCACTCACGTTTCCACAGGTGACGTCCTGCAACAACTAAGCTCTCGCGGGACTTGGGCGAGACTTGGTTACACACAGACGGGATCAAGCTAAAGGTAAGGAAGTACGTTTCATTTCTGTATAGGGTCCTTTCCATATTGTGTCAGACTCTTATAATAACAATCTGAGCCAGTCAGTGGCAAAAACAATCACTTTTAGTGGACGTACATTGACGGTGTGCATTTGCCCCGTCGGATTACACTGCAGCCTGTTTCGCGGCTGCCGGCTGAAGCGATCTCGCTCAATACTGGACCAATTTCAAAAATTGTTGTCCCCATTAGTTTCTTAGACACCCGCAGTTGGGAAAATAGGGTCCAGGTTGAAAAATACCGAAGTTACCCTTTAATATGACATGGTTCGTTCCAAAAGCCTACATATTTGTTTTTGGTTGCAATTTCTAATTGCTTTATGATTTCAGGACCCATGTATTTGGCATCAGTGTGTGCTTATTTACCAAGATAAATACAGAGGTTGCTGGAGCTCTTGGAAGTGAATAAAAGCTTAAGTAAAAATTTATTTTGAAAAATGCTATTTAGTAATAGTGGATGTCCAGCCACTAACCTAGCCTTCTCTTCTTCTGTTAAACCTTCACAGTGGATTAAACTCCTATATGGTGACAGTTTGTGACAAAATGTATTAGACAAGTTTGCTTTATCAGTGGGTTTCAAACACACATACACATCTACTTACCTTATTACTTTCCCCTTTATGGCCACAGACTTTGGGTGGCTCTTAAGTTGCTCATCATTGTTCTGTACTCACCTTGCAATGCCTTTGTCCCTTTCATAAATCCGGGCACTAACTTGATGCAACAACCACAATAAATTGAGCACTTATCTTGAGTACCTGACCGTAGATGATGATTATATCTTTTATAATAGTATCTGTTCAATTACAGAGCCAATGTGTGTCTATTTATGGTAATGTCAAGCAGTGCCCTGAGATCTATCTTACTGAATCTCTATTGGCCAATGATAGTAGGCAGTTTACACCACAGATTATCTCTCTCTCCTTTTTTTTTTGGCATTTGTTGCTTTGTATTTGCGAGACACAGTAGAGACAGGCTGGATTTGAACCCAGGTCGTTGTGTTTACATGGTACAGATTATATCTCTTGCTAAGCACAAAAAGCCACATGCGATATCTACCACATTACTGTACAGAGGAGTGGGTCGTAGATACAATACCACAGATGATATCACTGTTACTGCCAGCCTTTGTCATATGCATGTGTAAACAGAAGCAAACGAAGGCTGTTATACATAGCGGTGACATACATGGGGTGGGCGGGTGGGCAGACAAACTCCTTTGTCAGCCTTAAACGGACGGCTAGAGAGTGTGTCAGTAGACAGCTCCGGCTAGCCTGGAATGTGCCTCTTTGATCCCTGGATTATGGTTTCATCATTTGGGCTGGGCTCATCTGCCCCTCTCTGATCTATGGGGCCCCTCAGATCCTATTGATATATTCCCTGTCTGTCACACTCCCAGGATATGCAGATCATATCACCTGCACGAATCCTCAGCCAGGGTTAAACAAAACCAAATTTGTAACCTTACACCAGCTCTGAAAGAGGGAAATTATCTAGCTTTCTACCCAGGACACTGGCCAGTGCAATTTTTCATAATTGAAAACAAATGAAATGAAATGAAAAAACAAATTGTATAAGCTGTGTGAGCCATGTAGTGGTTATGCACATTAATTAGTTTAAACAAGTAAGTGTAATAAAGAACTATAAACTAAATGGATGTGTTTCATTCAAGGCTGAGGAACCTTAAATACAGCTTTTGAGTCACATTAAGAAACAAAGAGAATGGTTAAAGGTAAACCAAAAACTGCATCCAAACAAAAATACATTTCCTGGAGTCAATCTCAAAACGTTTATGTGCACTTACAGTTATGTACTTTCAGAACTGGTACATGCACGTCTGTTCAAACTTCAACAGAATAACCGTCCACTAATTGCCAGCATCAAAGGAAAGTATTATTTTATGAGAGTATTGCTACAGTAAAATGAAGGTCCTTTGACAAAGTTAAGTAATCAATTATGTTTTTATGAGGCACATTCCATGGCAGAAGGCAAGGTAACTGAGTGACCTCAAAGGAGAAAGCTGTGCAGCAGTCTGTGCCAGTTGTGGCATTTACCTTGTGTCTATTGGTTCTACTGTATTGGCTCCTCCCCTTAAGCCGTGTTGTAATGCCCCAGCCATTTACCTCATTTTTGCTCTAAATGCTCAGGTTGATAGCGATGACCTGTTGATCAACAGAGAGGAGTGTTGCTTTCCTGATAATCTGCTGAGACGTACAGTTGCGGAAGAACAACTTGATGTAGTAATAACTCAGGTTAGACAGATAATAGCCTCCATTATGATAAAGCATAGTTGGAAAAAAAAAAGACAGATCAGTCAGATAGTGACGTTTGAACAAGATGTGGTTAATGATATACCATACTTGGTTTACACTGTCTTGCATGGCTTCACTATACAGGACTGCAAAAGACATAGTATGACAAGCCACAGGAATGTATGATTATGATAATGTAATTTCAGTGTGACTGCCATGAGAGACTCCTAGATGTTGACTCTAATGGGCTGGACAATATTTGCTCTATTAATTTATAAATTTTCTTTGATTTGTTATCGTCCACATGAGAACAAGGTCCCCTATTGTTAGTAGAAGCGACTGCACTTTGAGGAGGCTCTACATGTGGGAGAAAGACACAGACGGTCTGCCTGTGTCAAAGCCGCCGGCTGACACCACAGCGGGCCTCCATCAAACAACCTTTGGTGGCCTTACTCCGATAAACAGCGCTCCTTCACATGAACTTCAGACAGCTTTTGGTCTCCACCGCCTCTGATGAAACGCCTCAGCCCGGGTTACGTACCTCACATTCCTGACTAGGGTGAGTCAGATAAAGAAACAGTATGGATAATTCAGTACAGTGTCTGCTCACTCACTCTCACACTGACAGTGACTGCAAATTAATCTCCTTCCTTTATATATGAACGCTTTGGAAAAGAAACAAATGCAGAGTGTAAAGCTGTAGTTCTGAAATACAGATTAAGACAAGTAGCCAGTCAATTCTGAATAATCCTTGTTCTCTAAGCATTTCAGAGTAGGATCAGGTCAGTTTTGATTTCACTAGCTTAGGGCCCTTTCATTCACTGAATGGCCCTGGGAGACTGTTAAAGCATTAACTGTCAGGTACAAATTATTCATCCAACTAATACTGTATATCCCCGCCAGCTTTTCAAAATGTTAGCAAGATCTTCAATCTCTGTTTTAGGCACCCCGATCTTTTAGAAGATCGGGGTGCCTTGCTCATAGCTGTTCATAGATCTTTCACATCTGAAAAGTTACTCAGAGAGCAGCTGTAGTGTTTCAATAGAAAATAAATCTGTGTTTTCTCCTAAAGTGTAGTGGAACACTGGAACCCTGACCAAAAAAACCAAAACATATCATGTTAGGACCATCAATCGACCATCAACCGGTGGTGCTGTTAATTTTAGAATATGAGTGGTGTTATTTCTCCCTTATTTACTTTTTTCATGTTAAAAATTTTGTTAATTTTATGAAGTTATAGTGAGCTGACCATATCTGAGTTATAAGGTTTTGTAAATATTTTAGTAACATTTTACATATTACAGACTTCTGACTACTGAAGGCTTGCTGTAAATGTATAGATGATGGAACCGTTTGGCAACAAACTCCTTGTGCTGACATGTAATACTGATTTTTATTCGTATTTGTGCCATCATTAAAAATACATATTACATTCTTTTATTATTATGAATATTATTATTAGTAGTAGCAGTATTATTATTATCTATAAATACAGCATAGAAAGATTTCAAAATTTTACAAATGGATTCATTTTACACTGGTATCATGGCTTGTCCCTATAGGCGAGTGAATGTTCATCCAGGAAGTCCATGATTTGACTTTCCTGCTGAGCATCACTTCGAGTTTTCTCCACATTTGGTGCCAACACAAGTTGTGTTTTCCGTGTAATTAACATGTCAGCGCAGGGGCTAAGCCATTAATCTAAGGTAGGTAACCCACTTGAAGAAAGTAATTTCCAATGTAATGTTTACAAACTAATATATTATTTTAACATTAATAGCATGGACTGTAAATTTAATGTTCTTGGTATAAAAGCAAACAATTCTTAGGTTCAGTAAATATGGAGCATGTCACAATAAGAGCTTTGTTTAGATGAATTTCGAAGAAAGAATAAACCACATGAAAAAAACAAGACTCAAACTCCCTCCTCCCAACATGGGGAATAAAAGGAGTTATCTCTGTGCAAGAGAGAATTAGACCTAGAATTATTTTTATTTATCCAAATCATAATAATGCTGTAACTATTATGTACTAAAGTGAACCAGCGAACCCATTCACTCACCCTACAGTACGTTCAGTGTGTGGGTCCTACAGCAAATGAGACATCGCTTACCACCAACATGAAATATATCTTCCTCAGCCTCACCACAGCCCTTAGTCAATAATTACAGCCTTTTCACATTTCATGTGTTTCACATTTCCTTTTTCATATTGGTGTGCAATGGAGCATTCTTCCACAACTCCCTCAAAGTTTATCCACTTGTGGTTTGGAGGCTATAGACCTACTATCTGAGTGTGTGCAATGCTGCTGATCAGACAATAGAGAAACTAAGGAGACTTTCCAAGGATCAAGAAAACACAAATGACTTTAAACAATAAAAGCCTGCATGGTAAGACCAGCCAATCCAAATGTGTGTCATTCAGTGACAAACACATTAATTTCACATTGACTGCATGCTGATAGTGGGAAAGCAAACACAGGCATCTGTAAGTCAAATATTTGCCATTCTCAGTCGATCGCTATGTAGATTGGTGATGCACTATGAGTCCCATGAGTCTTATACGCTGGTTTAAGTCTCTGTACTGTAGCGTCAACAGAGTTTGCCTTTCATCAAACCATTGCCTCAGCAAAGTCTTACAGTCTGACCAAGCATTCAGTAAGGAGGCGGGTGCGCTGCGGCCATGCTGCGGCTTCCCTTGTGGCAACAGTCTCATTTGGGTCCATGTTTAAGGAAAAATAAAATTCGCCCTGTATTTTTACGCCGCACACACATTTAATCCACAGACAGTTTCCTGCTGCAAATCCTTCCTGTCACACACCACACATCACGTTAAAAAAATGACTAATTTCCATGTAGACCAGTCTTTGCATTCACATTGCATGTGACTCAATAGAGATACTATTACACGGGTGCTCTATAATTAAACTTGTGTTATGAATGTACACACCCTTCCACCAACCTCCTTCTGTTAGTGAGTGTAATTAGATCCTTAATCTGTCAGCTTTGATTATCAGGCAGAGCAACGCTCATGATAAAGATTTATCATTTTCTAATTTGAAAAAAAAATCTTATGTTAATTGATAGCAGAAATAAAAACATAAAATGCAAAACCTCTCAGCCAGGAGGGTGGGGATCTTCCTCTTTCCATACCATAAACCCAGTGGAAAATCACATTTAACTATTTTGGAAGTCATTTGTGGCGATCCTTGTGTTTTCTTTTAATAATAGCGGAAACCTATATATGCACTGCACAAACGTACTTTTTCTCTGCTAAGGTATAATAAATATACAGTGAAACCAGGGTCTACCGTGTGGGATGGGACATATTCAGCATTGTAAAGATTACACACGCGTGCACACACACACACACACACACACACACACACACACGCACATGCAGACACACACTTATCAAATGTTAAACTTTTTCCACTGTAATATTTGTCCTCCAGAAGGCAGCGGTGGGCAGGAGGCCAACAGTCTCAGACACAGACAGTATTAGGCCGCTGTCTTGGCTAATACTCAGACGATACGTCTTCCAGACAGCCGATTATGAGTGATTCATTATGGGGCTGTCTCGCAGACCCATTCGTGTGTGGAGCATGCATAACATAGGCACATGATTAGAATTAAATAATGAGGCCATGTAAACTTAAAGATAAGATGGGAGGATTTGTGGAAACTAGAAAGAAAGAAAGAAAGAAACAAAAGGATTTTTTTTTTTTTTTACTTTTTGTGCCTTTAATTTCAGCTGATTTTTCTTTATTTTCTTCCTTCACTGCTTCATTTTAAACTTTTTTGTTGAGCTGCCACAGTGACGGCACAGCTTTTAAAATGCCTGTGTAAATACATATATTAAAAACATACTGGACATGCCACTGGTTATGGAACGCTACCATTATCATACAGGCAGACAATACAAAAAAAGTCATTTAAACACTGAATTACTCTTTTTAGAATCACAACACGGTGCCAACATAATCACACCATTAGCATAACACTGGGGGATGCTCAGGAAACATTACATTCAGACTTGGACCAGTCTGACTGAACTCCCGCACGCCGGCGTGTTTCTCTCTTATACAGGAAGTCTTCTATATTGGTTGGAGGCTTCCCTGCTCTCCGGTGTAATAACACGCCGTTGGCAGCGCTGCAGCTGAAGATGGTGGCTTTCAACTGCTGATTATTAGGCTTTAATTGCTCATTATAATTCTTTGACCCCGGCCGAAACCGAGCGAGGTCACAAGCATATTTCATGGCAGGGGTCACAGGTCAGATAAAAGGTACAGACTTCTGCCGCTTTGTGCTGTTTTTCAGAGGGAAATCTCTCTCAGTCTGACCTCGAAACACATCGACTTCCCGTTCTGCCCTCACACTAAGTGCACCCTCCCACTCGTTTGACCTCTGACAGCTGGGGCCCCTGTGCCTCAGACTATTGATTCCTCAGCATTGAACTTGAATCTAGGGGCCACAGAGACTACAATCAAAGAGGCATTGTCTCTGTCGAAGATAGATTGCAGACCAAACAATGCATGTTCACTTTTCCTCATTTCTCTATTCATGGAATGAACCACTTATCTTAGGCTGTCTTAGGCTTTTTGACTGTTCAGTTCATGTGGAATGCATGTATTTCCTGTGCATAGAAGATGGCCTTTTTTACTCTGACGAATCACCGGATGATAAGAATCATCGTAGCCTTGTGGTGAAACTGGACCAGTGTCTGGCAGTATCACTGGGATGCCTGGAAATCTAATGAGTGAATGGCGGCAGGAAGTCAAAGAGCTCCCCAAAATCTGCTTACAAAGAGATCACCACCTCTAATTACAAATATATTACACATCTATTTTCATCAATTCTATACCCTTTTCTTCTATTATATAGGAAATTTGAATGGAAAAGAATAAATGTCTACAGTGCTTCCTCACATTTTACACAAGGCCATGCTCATTTAACGTAAATGTCAGCAACTCACTGACTGTTTGTGATTACAATTAAAGAACTCACTGTCATCACCCAAGTGGCGAGCAGAATGGCATGTACTGTATATTAAGAGGACATGACATAATTGCAAACTTTATTTTTCAGCGTAATTAGGGGGGAAAAAAGAATTCTTAATGATTCCAGTGCAACAACAGTATGAAAATATACGGTGCGCTTTACCTCAAGCCCTGTCGGAGCAAATTAGAAATAAATCCACTGGTTTCTACTGGTGTAAACATGGCGCATCTGAGTTTCATTACAATGAAGAAATCAAATAAACATTAGCCTGAGGAACAGTAGTGGGTGCATGCTTCATTAAAAAGCAATGTTGTTGTAAGTACATCATGAAGTACTTACCGTGGCTAATTAACATGGGGCACCCTTTTGGTTTCCCTACCGTAAATATACAAATTAAAGAATATGATCCCTGATTGGTGCGAGAGAGGCGTCCCCTGATTGGAATGGACCCACAAATCACTTTCTATACGCATATTAAGGACTTGCACTGCAAAGAACTGAGTACTCAGGTTATACCTTTGCCAATTGGACTGGCACCTGTCAGTTCATGATCGTGTCAGTAACATGTGAAGTCTCTTGGTTTTATGCATGCAAAAAGCTAGACATTTTGCAGAGAGAGGCTGCTTTCTGTATCAGTTTTTGGACCCAAAGCAGAGATTATGTTTCATCTTCACACCGCTCCTTTATCACTGCCTTGACCTTGCATATTCAGAGTAGAATAAGCTACGTCGTATCACTTCTAGCTAGTGGGCACATAAGCCTCTGCCTCTGTGTATATTTCCACATAGAAAGAGTCCAAATAATGATAAGCTGGTTGTCACATTTAACAACAGTAGCGGTGGAAGTATTTTATTGATTGTGTTGTACACAGATGTATTTTGTATATAGCTATGCTAATAACAATGCTAATACCAACTATTTTTTACTGTGATTTTACTTTAAGCTTGCACTTGCAACTGGTGTTGAACCAGCCACAATGGCCAATATTTCACCGATGGGACCTCATATGACAGAATTTGAGTTTGACACCGACCCTGACTTTGTGTTTCCTGGGGACCTGAATGTGGATTCCAGAGCCCCAAGAAGTAGCTTTCTGTGATAAACAGACCCATGGGAGGCTTGAACAAGGCGATAACAGTAAAGCACAGAAACTGGCCTGTTGACCCTGTAGGGTGGGACTTTGTGCACAGATGGTGGAGGAAGCTGGTTAAAGTGGAGTAAACTCTTCCTGAGAAAGACGTCAAGTTGAAAGAAGTCCTTAGTCCTTTTTCTTAGTTCAAGTTCAGTGGTGGTATTTCCTCACACTAGTTTTACACGACACCATTTAGTGTTGGTTCTAGTGCAGCAAAGCATAACCACTGGGTTTAAATCTGCAGGATACATTTACATTAATATTTTAGACATGTAGCTGTCACTCTTACCCACTTACAATGAGAGCATTTCTATCAACAGTGTATAATATACAATATTCTTGTGTGATTGTGTGCAGCTTAATTTTCCTTAGCTCTCTGTACAAAAATTTCCCTAGTTTAAAAGTGTATCAACTTTTCAGTAGGTGATTTTACCAATACAATCAGAGTAGTATTTCTTTTCTTTTTTGATATATATATTCTTCCCGCATCCTACAGCAAACGTGTTCACTAAAAATAATGGGTGGACAGGGAGTATCACACGTTCCCTCTTACAACTGCATCTCCTGTCACTAAACCAGATGCCAGGCAGAGATGTGTGGTTGACCATACATTCATTCACACATGTTCAGACAGTCACTGGCAGCCTGTTAAATAGAAACTGTGTATCCATTCATGAGCTTATGTGTTAGTGAGTGTGTGTGCGTGCGCTGAATCCAATGGGCCCATCCCATCCTCCCTCTTCATTCAGCCCCAGCCACACTCTCTCCCTGCAGCTCCAGATGTGTGTGGGGGGCGGCTGGTGTTGAATGTGGATCTGTAATAAAAAAAACTGTTTAGCGACAGCGAGCGGCTCGGTGTCCCAGACCAATCCACCTGGCCAAGAATAGACGAAGTTATGGAGCTGTGATCCCAAAGCTCCAACAGCCGACACAAGTGGACCTACCACGTTAGGTTGGACTCATATATCCCTCCCTGTCAGAACAAATTGCTATTACACAGCTATGGTTATCATTTTCAGATTGCCTCTAGAGTCAAAAGTTGCTCCTAAGTATGTGCTGTTTGATGGCTGTTGTATGTCAGCAGTTGGGACGCCAGGTAGACAAAACTCTGGGTAGGTTGAAGTGAAGTCATTATGTCAAAACTCATCCATCATGCACCAGACTTAACAGTAATAACATTCAGACAAAACAGCCCACTTTCCAAACAGCCCACTTTCCATAGATCATATGAAAACATCATAATAATCCATGATAGTAACATAGATTAACTGTCCCACTTCTGAGTATTGACTGAACATGAGGAAAAAAAATACACCTCCAACATTTTCAATTTCATGTAGCTTACATGGATAGAGTTTCAGCAAAGGAAAAAAAAAAGCAGATCGATTTTTTTGATGTTTCACTCTACAGTGTGAAATAGGGGAGCGACACTGATTCAACCTCTCATGTGTCAACCTTTTGCACACTTCCCTGTCCAAATAGCCAATCAGGATCCATTTAGGCAGCAGTGGCCTGGAACAGGAACTGACAGGCCTGGCAGAGGTGTTCTGCGCCACATGTGAGCCATGGAAGTCCTCAGCAGTCCAGGCTTGAAATCCATACTGTGGTTTGCACAGACACTGCTGATTACCACACTGCTGGAGCAGACATCCAGGACGAGGCTGTCAGCTCTGATCTTCTGGGGGACAGAGAGTGAAGTCACCCCAATAACCAAGTATCCTTAGAAAGCTTCATTAATGTTTCAATCTTTCATTCTTCTGTCACTCTTGGCACACAGTCAAATTTAATCTCTTTCTATTTTAAGAACGTTTACTGTAGTGTAATGATTCCACTTTCTGAACATTAACTGTTATTTTTCACTTTCTTTGGCTTTATTTTAGAAATGTCAAAATAATATTTCAAATATTCTCTTTTGTGTGTTTAAAACTGCGATTCACAGGCGGTACGCTAGCAACAGCACAGATAAATGCACGATAACAAAAACCAGTCCCTCCTGTACAAGATAAATGCATGGTTACTTAGCGACCAGCACTGTTATTTTGTTCTTCATTATTTTTATTTATCCTATGTAAACTTCAGCCCTTGGACCATGGCTCTGCCGCCAGATCACCTTTCAGGAGGCCTGCAATTTCAGTGTCCTGCCTCCACGCTTGGATTAGTATGGTTTAAACAAACTGGCTCTGGGCTTCGTGAAGCCATTCAGACCACAATCATTGTTGAGGGCCCAATCAGACACTTCCAGCTCCAAGCTCTCTTGCTTCTCTGTTTTTACTGCTTCCAAGGGGAATTGGAGTATTTTGAAATGTAACAATGTGATGCACTATATCGTATTTGTGATTAGTGATTTTGTGATTGATAACATTATAAGGATTTACTATCGTTATGTGCTGAAAATTAGATTTGATTGAAACTGCAAGATGCAATATGTATGTATGTTTGCTGACTTTGGTTGCATGTTACCTTCATGCATTAAGCGTTGTGGTGTCTTTTCTAATACAGTAACTGATAACAATGATAGTGCTACTAGTAGTAATACCTAGTAGTATTGCATAACACTGCACCTGCTCTTTATGAACTCGCTCATACTTAGCTAAAGGTGCTGAAAAATATTTCAAAAGAAAGCATTAAAGTGGTAAGCTTCAAAAGAAAAATAACTTCTGAATGACATATCCAGTAAATACATCTGCAATTTGTCATCCAGTGTTTGTTCTTCACTGGCGAATGGATAATGTGAAATGACCTGGATCAGCAGTGTGCTAATGCAGCGAGGCACCATGCTGGCTGGCCACTGCTTCACTGCTAAGACTTCCTCTTTTAAAAGCCGGATTCCAAATGAGCTCTAACATGAAACCCCTCGTTTACAGAACATACAGGTCAACCTATTGCGCAACGCACAGATTTCAAAACAAAAACAACAAAAAAATGTCCAGAAAGACCCTCTTGTGTTTACGTTTGTGAACTTCGCCCAATTTGTCTCAATTGCTCAGTCAAGTCACTGAAACTGTATATGTCCTGTCAAAACGAGGCAAAATATGACAGATCACCCCGACTTGATTCATCTAGAATTTGGCATGTTTTGAAATTGTGTACTCTTTCCATGGCGCCACACCAACCTGCCTAACATTTAATTAATTTCCCTTTATTTACACTTAGGTCTTAGCTTCACTGTAAGAGACAAAGTAAGTCTATGCATCAGTCAGGGTTTTTAATTATCATTGAATACCAATAAAAGCTCCCTGCCAGGAAAACTTGGCCAGTGTTTGGTTTGCTCAGTGTCCAACACAACAGTCCCATAAAAACACTATCCATTTGCATTCCATTCATTACCACCTCAGGACATTTTCAACCATCTCTGAGTATTGCTCAAAATGTTTGGAAAGGCATACTTTAAAACTGAGGGGATTAAAGTAACATTTCACACCACATGAGAGTTTCCTTTATGACTTGGAACCTTGGACTCAGCAAACCTGTGAGTTTTACATTGATAGCTTCAAAATTCATCTAAAATTCTTCAATTGTGTGATGTTTTTGAAAAGCAACATCAGAAAAAAAAAAAAAAAGGGGGGGGGGGGGGTGACATCCATGGGCCTCAGCTAAGTCTGCTCAAGAATTTCTCTGGAATATCCTCCAGGGTCTAAGATGTTTATTAAAACCCAAAGCATGACTGCTTTTGCAAACTAACCACAATCCATCCATCATCCTATAGCAAGTAACCAAATTAGTCTTCTTCCACCCAGACTTGAAGACAGAGTGTACTGGGCTCCCAGTATGCTCAGAGGGGATCAAGGTGTTTGGGGAGCCTGTGGTTGATGTTACACAGACACCATGTAAACAGCATCACCATCACATACAGGGGGAACATGCAATCCAACTCGATTCCACCCTAACATCGTACGCAGTTTCATTCGATTTTACACGGCATAACGTATTGAAATATTGAAACACCTCTTGACCTTAAACATCTTTAAACAAGGCTGATGGGATCTCCAGAGAGAGCAACAAGTAAGAGCTAATTAGTTGTGTTTTTAGTCTCTTATCAAATAAAACTAATTTAATCTGGTTCCAGGATTTGCTGCTTTACTGTAAAACGTATTGAAAATGTCTTTGGCTGTAGCTACTCTTCAATCAAGACCGAATAAATGAGGTGCTGAGATGTCGGTTTGCCTCCATGCTAACACCCCTCTCCTCATACCCTGTAGATAAACTCTGATTAAAGCAGAACGCTTGACTGCATCTGAGAGAGCCATTGGCTGGAAGTGTTGAAGGAGCAGGCCAGTAGGTAGGAGGTCTAAGCAAGGCAAGAAAGACGTTCTTGTAAATATCTGTGGTTCAGCTGAGAGTGACTGTCATTTGCCAAGAAGCGCCGAGCCTGATGTACAACTGAAGGACGAAAACAAAAGATGAAATCAGAGTTTTTACACTGTGCATTCTGTGTAGAACTGCAAAAGCACATTTTGTTTTCTTGCCCGAGCATCTTGCGTACTTTATAAATCAAAGCATCAGAGTGAAGACAGGTTGATGACGTCATTCACGGTCAATTTCCAGCAGCCGGCAGGGCTTTGATTAGAGCAGTAAATCTCCTCCTGCTTGTCTGTCCTTCTGAGTGAAAGGGCCAGTTAACGGTCAGCCCTCCATATGTTGCTGAATATTACCTGTCTTCAGCTGGGCTTTATGTTGAGGCTTGTATTGCTGGAATCTTGTTGTTGCAACTGCTGCAATCATTATTTAGTCTATGTTCAGAAATTGTATGATACTAATGACTGATACAAACAATAAAAGAATTTGGTCATGCTAAAAAAACAAAACAAATGTAAACAAAACAAATGTAACTTACATCAAACTTCCATGGTATTGCCTCTATTCACCCATATTGGTGATTTTCCTATTTTTCCTTCTCCTCAGCATTGCGTTTGTATGCTTGCAAATAGAGAGAGCCTTTTCAGTGTTGTCTTATAAGTATCAGTGTCTTTAAGTATTTATTTGTATGCTTACCCTGTTCTTATCTCTTGTAGTATTTTCATTAGATGTTAGTTGAACTGTGAATGTCTGAAATGCCTGCAGTAACCTTTACAGGCCAGCTGAGGCACATTCGTTACTTCTCCTGTTGCTACTCTTTTATTCAGTGCAGTTGCATTCTATTTCCCATTTCTCTACAATTCAAATTGCTTGTAGAAGATTCCCGCCTCGTTCACAATTGAATATTCCATTAGGTTCCATTAGGCAACTGCTTGAATTTTGAGGAATGCAATACCCAGAAATCATGTATTGTCATATCAGTGAACTACTACTCCTGTCATAAAATGTCAGTTTTACTACACTTACTAAACTCAATTGCTGATTGATAATGAAAAAAACAGTAATTCAATGCTTTGTATACAGTATCACTTTGTAATTATGCACACAATTATGCAAGAGCACACAGACAGACACATACACACACTCACTCATACTGGCAAAAGGTCTGTAATAGATGCATACTCTGATTTCTTATTTCATTGATTGCTTCACCTTTAAGAAAAAGAAAAAAACTTGACTCAGTTGGAAACATCCCTCATAAAAGCACTTACTTTCACTCAACAGCCCCTCAGTATTAACTAGTATATAGTATCAGTCTGCTATACTCTTTATATTCTCTTTATATATTTTATATGTTCTCAATATTTGTTTCAGAGGGACATAATGATATTTTCTATATATTTCTGCATTCTTCACTTGGGATTCTCTGTCCACTATGTCAATAAAATTTGCTCAGGTTTCACTGTACAGTAAATGATGGCTTACTCTTAATTTATTTGCCTGGTGAAACAACCTGTCATTGGTAGCTCTGAGGTAGTCAACAAGGTACTAGTACAGGAAACAAGCAAGCAATATTCCATTGGCAAGGCTTTCAGACAGGGCCGGCAGGAGAGAAAGTCAGCAGACTGCACGTCCGATGCTCAAGTAACCAATGGGCTGAGGCTGGTAATATGAGGGACCGGTCCAGTTCCAAATATATACACTGGGAGGGAGGAGGGGTAATGAGACGGAGCAGGTAGAGAGGGAGAGATGTTGTGCATGGAAGTGCTTACCAACATTATTAAACTTCAAATGAGATGATGTTTCAGTTAAATTAAACAGGCCAATTCAAGTTCATGATCAAATGCATAATGTGTCACAAAATACTTACAAGCTTACAAAAGTGCAGGACGTCCAGGGATTGAATTCGTCCTGGGACCTTTGTCGTATGTCATTCCCCTCTCTTTCTCCTAATCTCTCCTGTCTGGCTCTACTATCATCTATCAAGCTAAAGGTAAAA
The DNA here is from genome assembly GCF_046629955.1 of Centroberyx affinis. Classification (NCBI taxonomy): domain Eukaryota; kingdom Metazoa; phylum Chordata; class Actinopteri; order Beryciformes; family Berycidae; genus Centroberyx; species Centroberyx affinis. The sequence goes on from NW_027279651.1 coordinate 137,312, forward strand.
TAATATTGAACAAAAAAGAAAAAAAAAAGGCGCTGCTCTTTGTAGTGTCGGGTACACAGCTCTACAAGGACATCAGTGATGGGACAGTAGCAGCTCTGGCATGTTGTCTTATCAGTGCCCTGTGCCAGTCGAAGAGATCTCTGCTATGGGCTGAGAGTCTAAAGAACAGCAGTAGAGTGAGAACAAAGTCCGTCTGGTCTGTGGAACAAAGGAGAGGGGAAGGTAATCTACTGTGACAATGAAACCAACATTGTTAACAACCAGCACTGCACCAGATGCACAAGGTCTTGCATCAGCTTCACATTCATCCCCACCTCCAAAACCTGCATAGAATCTCATGAATGTTAAGGATTGTCTCATTACTCCAATGTACACATGGAGAGTAAAATTGCATCCCAACATGCATTTGACCGTTGTCCAAGCTGTCATTGCTCAGGGAGTCCTTGGTCTTAAGTGCTCAGCCGGTAAACAAATCAGGGTTTATTAAATACACACTTGTCACTCTCCACTAGCCATGCATGGGGAAATTTATTTTGACAAACGTAGCCCCACAAGACTTAAGTGTCCCTGGCTGACGCCAACAGATAAATACCCCTGAATTAGGAAATGGATTGAATTTAGCCAAGGTATGCTTTTAAAACATGGATTTCTCCCTATCCTTATGGCCTATCTAAGGTCAATAAACAGCCAATGAGTGACAAGTCTAATTGCTTAATCTAATTGTGTTGCTAAAGTTTAAATGTCTGACTACTGTACATTTAGGCCAACTGGTAAGGTAAAAATGTGTCAGAACCTGTTTATTTACAAAAGTGTTAATTAACTAAGTGTATGGGAAATCCCAGATGCTACTACTAAGCACAACAGAAAGAAAGGAAAAGAAAGAAAGAACGAAGAGAAAGGCGTGTGCACTTCACATGCACAGTTAAAACACTTATGTCACTCAAACATCAAGGGCAAGGGTATACAGTACTTATGATGCAGTGTGTATGTACAGTATGTATGTATGTATGTGTGCATGAGTGTGTTTATATGCCTTTGTCTGCACATACATACAGTACAGCATGTGTGTATGAGTGTATGTCTGCACCACAGCGAACATGCATTCAACTTCAACTCATTCTGGTGAAAAGGTCAGACTGAACAATTAGGAAATCCTTACTCATGTCTGGGCAAAGGTGCGTACATCGCACGCATGTGACACTTCGGTGCATACGTTTACTATAAATGAGGTCAGGAGACTGAAAATAGTTCCTTCACCATCATGGCACCTATAAGCTGTCAGTTGCCAGGATTTCGGGCCACACAGAGTGCCCAGTGAGGGAGTCCCCTTTCACACAGCCATCTGTCTGATCAGTGTAATACAGCAGGACTGCAATGGCACAAGTGAGCTGTCCGACCTGCCAACCGACAGCGGGCGATTGGACAGTGGAAAAAGCAGTAACTCTGTGTGTTAGTGTGTGTGTGGTGGGGGAGAGAGAGAGAGAGAGAGAGAGAGAGAGAGAGAGAGACAGAGAGAGGCTTAAACCAATGCCTGGTTAGGCTTAAACCAGTGTCTGGTTATGCTGGTTACACTACATTGCTTACCTTGCAAATGAAAACATTACAAAAGTCCAAAATTATGATATTAGGGAGTGAAGTGAAGGAGGTTTTTGCCTAGTCAGCACGATGAGCTTGTTACCAGCTCTCCACCAAAGCAGAACATTATGTGTTAGACCATGGAGTGTGGTGAACGGCAGTGAGAGCTTCCAGACCCTAAGGAGACCTTGCTTGTTACCCTCAAACACACACACACACACACACACACACACACACACACACACACACACACACCACCGCCAAGTCTGTGGCAGGTCTCGCCATGTGAAGTACCATTGGAATCATGGTGTTTGAGGCCAGACAAAAACACAGTGAAAAGGTGGGAATGATAATAACAGCAGGAATGTATTGCATTTACTCTGCAATCACTCTGGCAGTATTGCTAAGTTGATATTAAACTTCTCTGCTCCTGTTACAGGTTCTGTGTTTTAACGGTAGATACTGGACTTTGTCACAGCTGACAAAAAAAAACAACAACTTGTAATAAATCTTTGCTTGGGTTCTCTTACGCTTTCTCTGGTAACTGTTGCCATATGATCAGTGTCACATGTAATCTTCTCCATTGGTCTACAGAACGCAGCCAGGTAGGTGGACAATCTGAAACGAGCTTTGCAGAGAAAAAAAAAAGAAAATCCATCCAGTATCCATGCATTTAATACTATTAAAAATAAAATAAATGTAAATAAATCCAGCCATACCTCATGTAGGCTAAGTTAAGCACTGAGTAAGGCGTTTGTTTGCATGTGATGTGTGTCGTGTGTGTGTGTGCGTGTGTGCGTGTGTGTGTGCGTGCTAATGTTAGTGTGCTATAGTGCTTTTGTGTGGCAACACTGACTTGACTTTCTGAGCGGAACTCAATAATTAATTAAGAATTCTTTTATATTTTGTCCCCTCTTTGTTTCCTATTGGTTTCCTCTCTTTCATTTTTGTCTGCAATCAACTTTTAACATCTCCCCTTTTTTTTTTTCTCTCTTCTGGGCCGAGGCATTACCATAACAACAGAGTCAGGCACAGAAGCCCTATGGGCATGTGACATAGTGGTGGGACGGGGGGCACGAGGACTGGGGGATGAGAGAGAGAGAGAGAGAGAGAAGGAGAGAAAGAGAGAGAGAGAGAGATCCTGCCCATGCTAATATCTGCAGCTGGGCCTGTGGTTTTGTTCTCTATGCAGCTGGGCTGGATGAGAGTGCCTGGATTCCAACACACCCCCATCGGCATAAATCTTGCCACGCTGGAGGCTGCAAACACTGCAACAATGCCACTGGGTCATTCTGTGCCAAGCCGGCTGGCTCTGCACATACGCACACACACATGCACATACACACGCTCACAAATAAATTGTTGTTGTGTGGGGTTGTTTGTAGCTACCAAGGCGTTTTTGTTTTTTTTTGTCCTGTGCGATGCATATATTAATCATCTATCATCTGTTCAGACTGGGGCCAAATGAAAGCCCAGACGATGCTAATTATTCCTTTCAGTCTCATTGGCGTTGTCTATAGAACAGGACCAGACAAGCTTGTGTCATGTGCGAAGGTCAGCTCCAAGTTAAGTGAAGATTCATTTTGCCGATCACTTGTCAGCAAAGGTCTTAAACCTTAAAGAAGAAGAAGAGATATTTCTTGTCCTTGCTTTTGGTATCAAACTTTGCAGTTGTTTCGAACAAGGACGTTTGGAAGGGTTAGACAAACCGATACTAAGCATACTGCGACAATGTGACAATCAGACGTGCTGCCTAACCTCACACCCTCCGACACACTCATTGCCCACGAGACCGCTCCACCATAGCACTGGAATGCACCCAGCATGGATTAAAACAAAGCGACACTCGGCCACAATAACAAACTTGTTCCCAAAACATTTGTCCACAGCTTGCAGGCTATCATTAATAACCCCATAAAGAGCTCTTTATGTCTGAGTGGACAGTGTCACTTTTTGGAGTCGACTTTGACGAGATGAATGTGCGTGGTGGGCTTGAATGCGTCGCAGCTGGGTGTGAGCCGGGCGCTGGTGACAGCGGGTACCAGGGCACAAATCCCATGGCAGAAAGGGCATCTTTGTTTGGCCCAGGTGCTCTCTGGATGCACTGCCCTCACATCCTGTGCAGTCTCATTCATTATGCATGAGCCGTACATTTAAAATCATGAGCTTCCTGTCAAAAGCCAGAAAGGGCCGGCCTGGCCAAGTGCGCTTTCTGTGGCTTCAGAGGGAGAATAGAAGCGCAACATTTTTAAAGGCGCTGAAAAGGGCTAAAGCGACCGCCATTGTGGCACAGGCAAGCATTATAAAAACACATTATAGCCCTGACTTACCAAGATACAGCAAGGTCGCCTAAACCAGTCGACGCTTTCAGCTCCCCTGACATAGACTCACAGTTGCCCACCTCTTCAGCAGACTCTGTGTGGACCACATAAATATGCATTGTCTGAGAGAGATGCATAATGTGTTTTGTGCAGCTTTTGTGGAAGCCTTTGGCTGTGGCAGTTTGTCATCAGTGGCTGCCGCGAAGAATAACTATGCAGAGTCAGCTCCTCTCTTGTGCCCCGGTGCTCCCATGAGAAGATGGGGCTCAGTAATTACTGGAGGATTACAATAATCTATGTTTGGGAGTGTAACCTCCCCCTAGCCTTTGTGGCTCAGCACGAGATGAATCCAGTACAATTAAGCCATTTTGTTTCACTGCATGACTGTTCATTAGCATTATCTACACCAGTGGCCGCAGCTCTCAGACTAGAGCCCCCTCAGGTTCTCACCATTGCATCAGTTCCCTTGGTTACAGCTCAGTCTCCCGGAGTCTGGGGTCAGGAGGGTCAGCGCCTAATGATGTGATCAGACTACTGCAGCTATTCCTGCAGATATCAAAAGTATCTTAGTAGAGGTTTTGCTTACACATCTCAGTCATTCCCTGATATTCTCATTCTGTAGTGCCAACGGAGGAGAATGCCATAAATAATTACTGTGGCTGGCTTTCATGTGGTGCATATTCAATCCATTAGTGCCCGTGCTTTATGGTTTAGAGCCAGTCAGCCTTGGGTCAGTGGGGTTCCGCACCCCTGGTGAAAAGGATCATAACCCTGAGCAATAGCCATAGCCTGGAGCAGCTCTTCCCACCAGCCGGCCAGTCAGTGTGAGCAGGACCTGGCCCAGTCAGGGGCACTGCAGGCAGAGACGTTAACCATTAAACAGACACCTCCGCTGACCGTCTGGGGCCACGGGGCTCAGGAGTGGCCCTTTCGGGTTCCCCAGGCCTTGAAATGATCATCTGGGTAATCTCGGCACAGCTTGACTTAAATAGGATTTGGGGAGTGAAACCCTTTTATCAGGACTTACAGGGATGAGACCATATAGCTGCTTAAGAAGAGCCCAGAGCTGTGATCCTGCTGGGAGGGATTCCCAGTAAAAGCAAGGATGAAATAATAAACGGAATAAATAAATATATCAAGGTTGCACACTTCTCTTCATACAAAATATTTATTTTACATCACCGACATGCTTCGGCAATACGCCTTCTTCAGGGTGTCATGAAATAATAAACAATCAATTCAATCAATCAGTCAATTTAGTGTTACATGCATACCTAATTTAATTGTACTATAGACTGTAATGTTGTTTTATAGAGCAAATGATTTACAGTAATAACTTTATTTGACTGTGAATAATTAAAATCTAAAGGCCCTATAAATCACAAAAGTTAATGTAAAGCACACATAAAATAGTGTTGATATCTAAATCCTGCCAGTATGTGGAATAACTGGCCAGAAGAAGCATGATGTTTTCCCAAAGCATGTTGTAGTTTGGTTTGTCATTTTCTTCCAACCAGCTGGCGTAAGTAATTCAACTGAAACATCTTTTTCACCAGGGGATCTAGGTGTCCAACAGGAGGTCTTAATGCGGCCATGTGTCTGTGCTACAGGTCCTGGTCCTCAGTCTAGTGGTCGACAGCTCTTACCCTGTCACCCCCTCATCTCAGGCCAGATCTAGGGCCAGACATGGAATATTGGCCGGTGATGAAAGATAGGCTATACCACCCACCGTTAGTTACAGATTTAATCATGAGCTATTCATATGACCAGCAGCAGCCCAAGCAAATCCGGTTTGTTTACACTATGAAAATAAATTGCATGTTGTAATGCTCTAGGTGGTACTTACAAGTAGCTAATTCCAGATTTTTGAGGAATTTCGTGCACACATGAGCACACGGACACACACACAAACAATGCATTCTAACTTGGGTTGTAAATTAAATCAGTATCAATATATTTCAAGTTACAACTGAAAAGGTTACAGGCTTTGGTCTGCAAAATTTCCCGAAACACAAAATAACTTTCCAAATTTCCAGAATTCATGGTCATTTAATTTGTGAATTATGCAGGATTTTACTACAGAATAACTATGACAAACTCATAACAAATACCTTTCAGCTCACAGCAGGGCGTGTCAATATTTGATGGAGCTTCAAAGTTTGACTTTCATTCGCTACTCTTGACAACCTGTCATATTAAATACATTATTGGTACACGGTGAGCTCACACATTAGTAAAACGGAAAATGCATTTTGGCAACGAGGTATAGATTCCTCTGTGAGGTCAGTGTCTGAGGGCCAGGATCCGGATCGCTAGTCGCCTGCTGTGGGTCTGTCTGTCCCTGTTTGTCCCACATTTTCAGCCAGCGCTGCCACAGGCAAGGTATCCAGTCATAAGACCCCTGAAGAATGGCATCAGTCACAGTTTAATGGATCCTGGATTATCGTGTCCTGGTATCATACTTGGTTAACAGAATGTGGAGCATTTCATAGGCTTTAGGAGGCCAAAACCTAGCCCCCCCCCCACTGAGTAGGGAGCTGCTTATGAGACCGTCCCATGGAGCCTAAGGGTGGGTGGCTGGCTCCGCTACACTGCCCCCCCTCTCCCCCTGTGACCCTTACTGCTGCCTGTGGGCAGACTCAGCATGAGAGTTACTAATCAGAGGGCCAGACCCCACTGTGTCATGCTACTTACTGGCTTCAATATTGTCAAATTAGTAACCAATCTCACCCCTTGTGCCTGTGAGAGTCCCTATAATCACTTTGGAAACACTGAGGGACTGGTTTTGCCCACTGCAGGTGGAGAGAGGAGAACAAAAGCACCCTCCCACATCCCGCTGATAACATTCTTTCAGCTCAAGGCTGGGAGGAAGTCACAGGGGATGTTTTTTAGATTCACATCAGGATAATCATTTTGTCTCAATCATTTCAGCTAGGAAGCCCAGAGCAAGGTAATGTCACTCAGAAGATAATCATAGAATCATTTATGTTCCTGAATGACCACCGGGGGCTGCTTTGACCCTTTTAATTACCAGAAGTCAAGTAGAGCATTATTTCCTAACTTCTATTGCTGTAAAATGAAGAGAGACATAGAGAAAGACAGAGAGAGAGAGAGAGAGAGAGAGAGAGAGAGAGAGAGAGAGAGAGAGAGAGAGATGACTTTACAGTATGATTTTGGGGATAGATAGAAAGATCCAGTAGTAATCCTACCTTCATCCAGGAGCAGAAGTTGGCTGTTTGGATAAGGCTGTGGTTGACTTGCCGGTGGGACCACCAGGTCATGGATCCACATACGCGTGTCACATATTAGACCAGGTCTTTACCGGTTTTCTGTGGTTTCTTCTGTGCACAGTCTCTTTAGCAACAAATCTCAATATTTGAATGCCCTTTGATAGGTCTTTTGTTATTATCGCATAAGTGGCATCAACCATAAACTCCCGAGAGTAAACATAAGTGGTATGTAACCTCACAGTTGGCAGCCACCCACACTCAGATACAGTGGCTTTTTGAAGGAGGATAAACTCAAAGCGTTGACAGAAAAGCCTCATTTACCATACAAGTAGCCTCTAAAAGCTGACAGATTGAGCTCATTGCAATGCTCAACAAATCTATACCATAACACTGCAATGCTATCAGAGCTGCTCAATGAAGTAAGAACAATTAACTTCTGTAAAGGTTGGCTCTCGGACCAGCAGGCTACTATCTGATCTTCGGTACCACTTAGTGGGGACCTGCTGAGACCTCTGTTTATGCATTAACCGGGCAGCAATAATGAGTGCTGGCCTCTAACAGTGCATGAGTCAAATCAAATTCCCTGACCAATTAGAAGGAGATTTACACGAGGCCCTGTAGCACACAGGCTAATCTTCTTGGGCGATCTACGGTGTTCCTGCACTAAAACGGCCTCTTATATTCTCATGGACCACTGGTGCTAGCCCTCGTGGTGGGATTTGTTTCTGTTTTCATATGTTTCTGCAGGATTGGGAGGCTGGAGCCAGTCTGTGTGTGAGCATCCTGCTTGTGGAACAGACCTGGCAAACGGCCCACTCAGGACATTTGACCCTGTGGATTTTTCGTTCTTCTGTGTGGTTTTTTGGAGCTAGCACTTTTCCTTTAGCAAGGGCTAAAAGGCTCAAAAGGGTGGAAAGCAAAATATTTTTATAAGTCTCCTGGACGCCAGGTTGCATAAAAGGTTCCACAGGCGTTTGCATCAAACCTGGACTGTTGAGACCACAGATTCTGTTTTTGTTGCCATAAAACTGCCCTTTCCAAAAAAGTACATATATGTATATTCCATTTGCTTGACTCTTATAAATTTAAATGAACTGAGAAATCAAGTTTGCTCCCCAAAGAAAAACAGAAAGGTAAATATGCTTTGCATGTGAATACAAAGATATATCCATGGATTGATACTATGGATGTGTTTCAGTGAAAGTCTGTGGTGTTCAGTGAAAGGACAATCATAAATTTGAATCTGCTTCATAACAGATGATCCCATGTATAAAATCAGACAAGTCCAAATTATATTTTAAGTAAAAAAAAAAAAGTACAAAAAACTTAAACTAAAACACTAAAACATTACTCATCTTCATCATTATTTTGCATATGAACCTACAGAATAATAAAATTTAATTTCATGAATTTTATTGGATTATTATCAAATACAGAAGCTGATCTTGTATCCTGGTTTCAATGTGGACTGGTGGACGTGACCTCAGGTGAAAAGGTTGTGTTTGGGGTCAGTGTCACAGGTGGTTTAGGAGAGTATCTACCTTGTTGTCATAACAACCACCAGCGGAGCTTGCGTAAGCTCCTGACAGCATTTAACACCATGGAAAGCAGAGGGAGGCTCCCCCACAGACCTAAAGACCTCCCTTATTTACTGATGCAGGCTACCTTTTGCATTTCCCCTTTGGTCTTTAGGGGGGTTGGTAGGGGAACAGGGGGAAGACAGGGCTCCTCTCAGTACTCTCTCCCCCTCCTTTGGTCCATGGTGGTGATTACAGGCTAGTTTGTTGGGGTTGTCTGGTCACAGTAATTGCAGGTTAGTTATCCATCACTCCACGGCCCGCCGGTGGTGAGGGGAAAGGAGAACACAGAGCACTTTAAAGACAGGACCCTTTTAATCAGCTGACTGAAAAGGTGCATTCAAATCGCATGAAAGGATAGTTGTTAGACAATATAACTGGCCACAGCAATATCCTGTCAGTGGCACTATATTACTGTAAAATACTTCACACAGGACATGTGTTGTGTATGTAAACTCTTACGCTACAAAACTGTTTTCCTATATGGGAAGAATCACTTATTTTTCTCTCTGTCTGAAAAGGCTTTCTAACGAGAACAGTTCAGCCATCAATCATTAAATTAATGAGGCTCGCTGGTTGCCTAAAGGGAGAAATTGTTCCAATGATATTTGAGGGTGTGAAGTTATACAAGGCTGTTTATAACTTGCAGCTCTATTTGCTGCTGGGGCTTTCGGAGGTGGCTATACTATCACTGGGGAGCTGCCTGGGTTGGAAACGCTATGAATACCCTTTTACCACATTCCTAACCTCATAAAGAAAACCCACAGTATGGACACAAACTTGTCAGCATGTGTATCAGGAGCATACTGCAAAACCTACAGGTATAGATGCATGGGAAGGTAACATTTTAGGAAAAATTGCAGGCACACTATGCTTCTGCACTGTAAATCAAATTTACAGTGCAGCTCATGATTAATTGGTTGTTCAATATACTGTATATATATAAATACTCAGGTACTAATTGAACCCAGCAGACAGGGAACTGCAGTTCCTCTGGTATGATTTGCCTTCATGACTTTATCAGTGCTGAGGATTAAGTCTGTTTGCCCATGGACAAGAATGCAATTAACAGAGTCCCACTCACTGATCAATGCTACCATATCACTAGCAGTCAGCCATAAGCAAACATGTTTTCCTTTTGAACTGATAGGGAAGGAATGTCAAATACTAGCTGAAGCCCTGACAAAATAGTTGGCAGCACTTCCTGGATAGATGTTATGTAAGATGTTCAAAGATATAAATATTAATTATTTTCCATGTGGTCTGTGTAAAGGTGACACTGACCTAGAGCACAGTGTAAAAAAAAACTGTCCTGCATGCTTCAGTCATCTTTGTAATGTGTGTGCCTGTTTTTGTCTGTGTCAGTACATGCATGTGTCTGTTTGTGCGTATGTTCATGTGTATTTGTGTGTGTGTGTGTGTGTGTGTGTGTGTGTGTGTGTGTGTTGTTGTAGCTCACATGGCCGCTGAGTCTATTTGTCACCCCACCCCAGTTCTCATCCCTCTATTCCAGGTGAACAATGGGACCATGGGACCCCCTGCTGCTTTGCCAGGTGACCTCATCACAGCACCGCCAATCGGCCCTCGCTCACGCAAACAAAGGTCGGCCCAGTGAAAATGCCAATGCCGGTTCTCACAGTCACCCCGATAACATCTCCGTCCCCCCAGCCCCACACGCATTGACATGGAGCAGCCACACAGATAGAGTTGCAAATGGGCACTTCTATGAGTCAAAGCTGGGGAGGGTGGGACACTGGACATCCCCCCCCAGCGGATGCCTTGTTCTCCCATTAATTGATCGCTACTTGATCTTGGATGGCGATTCAGGGGTACTCTCTAGGGCAGGCGACCAGTCTCGGTGATATGTGTGGGAACTGTGTGGGGGCCGCAAAGGTGCACCTGCTAAATGGCCGTTTCGGCCTATTCCCCCAGCACCCTCACCATTGTTAGGGATTTATATTCAGTTTCCTTCTCAGATGGCCACACAGTGGAGGACTACTGAAGTGGGCTACTCTCTTTTCAGAAGGGGGGTTGCTTAAAAGAGAGACCTGCTGAGGAGGAGAGCATTGAAAGAGTGACACAGGAGGGACTGGGATAGACGTGGAGCCCGAGGAGGTCTCATGGCACACAGCAGTGATGTCAGAGGTTTAGCTGTGGTTTCGCACTTTCCACTTCACATGATCATGGATCTGATCTCTTTAAGTCCTCTTGTGATAAGTTGAAAGTTACTTGCGTTTTAGGTGTGATCAAATATAAGTTTAAAAATAAATAAAAGCAGTGCTAGATATAAAACACTTAAGAGTATTTTCTCAAGGGAAAGAGGATGATCACAGGTCAACAATTAGCCTTAATGACAGCCCGATGTCATGTGGCCTGCTGGTTGACCCCTGACCCTAGTTTTAATGAGGGCTGTAATAAGGGACATTACTCTGTCAGTGTGGGGTCTGGGTCCGAGGAGGGATGGCAGGATGAAAGGTACCCACTGAAGTGTGGGCTGCAGGTGGGAAGACAGTTTGAGTAGTCAGTGATAGTCAGGTGCAATAATGATGTGCAACAGCCAGAGCAGCACAGTAGTCAAAGTAGTAGCTGTCCATTTCAAGAAAAGTATCGATATGGCTATAATAAATATAAATTTTACCTTTGTTTTAAATATGTTGCTGTACAAACATTACATTTAAAGGAGAACATTTTCACTTCTTCACACTGGAAAAGTGTGAAGAAAACTGTCAGCCCTGAGACGAACATATCTTATAATTTCCATTACATCTTACAATTTCCTCAGAGACAATTTCCTAAGCAGATTATGCAAAAACATTTTTCTCATACAGAAAACAGAATCATCCATTTATTATAAAACAACAAATATCTATCTTCATTGCTCTTCTGCTATTCTGGTTAAGAAATTGTTGTTTTCAATGTTTCGGCTCCTTCTCCGTGAGCGTGAGACGGTCTAATCCCTTCCGCAGGAGCATGTCATCACCGTGTCATTCTCACATGTCCTCTCTAAGCTGAGGCTGTTGCCCACTGGCACACCACTCCTGCCATGATCTTCAGAGAGTAGATAGGGAGGTGGAGGAGTGGCGGTGGGGGTGGGAGCGGGGCGGTGGAAGGGTGCTGGGGGGGGGGGGAGCGGGGTGTAGTATGAAAAGAGCCGGAATTACCAGATTTAAATAAAGTCAACTTTCCGGCCATCTGGCCAGTGTTTGGAATAGAGGGGGGAAGCCTTGGAGGCTGATAGAGCTGGAGTGAGAAAGCTTTATTTTTAATGCTCGATATCCAAACCTCTGGGCAAGGCAACAACTATGAAGGTCCTTTTGTAAGACCATAATACCGAATGTGTCAGCCATGTATCAGTAAAAACAACTTCAGAAATATCTATTGTTCACCATTTTTCCCAATTGTGAAAGTATCTGCAGACACAGCTATCTTTCAGTTAACCTCTCAACGCACCCCACATTGATAAGACTCAAACACAGCGCACCCTGGAGTCAATGTAAGTGGATCTATAGACATGCATCGCGGCCTGAGAAAAGTGGCACTGGTTAGTGAGAGGAAATCACATCATTTGAGCTCAGAATAAAGTGACCAAGGGGACATATCCCTAAACCTAGCACTCTGAAATTAAGGACAAAACAATGTGTCAGCCAATGATTGATCAGTCTGGGGTGTTTTGTCAAAATTCAGCCGTCTTTGCAGCCCCACCCCCAGGCACTTCCTATAATCAAAGGCCATGCCCACCCATGGCTAATTAGACATTAAGCAAACGTCAAGAGGGCCTGATTTAAAGCAGCCACCCTAGACCTGAGCAAAACAAAGAGAGCAGAGTGGGGAAATGGGAGAGATCCAGATCAATATTGAGCGGCACTTTTGTTTGCTAAAATGCCAGAGAGGCTGAAATAAATCAGATAGAGGAGGGAGAGAAGGGCCGGCGATCGCGTTCTCACGGCTCCCCGGGCACTGCGCTGAGAATAGGCACACCTGGCCTAACAAAGCCCAGGAAGAGGGGAGGGATGAGCATGCACGCAGGCATGCACCCACATAACTACACACACACAAACTATCTGAATGGTATACTGCTGGTATAAGATCGTACAAACAAGAGAGGATTTACAAGCATATTCAATAAAGACATCTGCAGACTTGGTAAAAGCAATGTTAAAAGATAAGAAGACACTGAGAGTATACTGGAGAAGCTTACTGAAGGTTTATATGTTTTGGGACTCTCTTGTGAAGCCTGGGTCAGGAACAATAAAAAAGCATTGCCAGCCAGTGAAACTTTATGTGCCAGTTTAGAGAATGTGCCTTCACAGCATGGCATCTGCAACCTCAGGAAAAAAACAAAACACACACACACTTGTTGTATGCTGGTTGGAGAGGTCTTTAACCAAACGCTGTCCCATTAGAGCAAAAGGAGACCAAACTATGCTGTTATGGTTGCTTACTAAAGGTAGCACAGAAAATGTGCTCTTGAAAGCTATGTGATAAGTATGGAAGCCCGTTTCCGCCACCTGTTAAAAAAAAAATCTCAACTCAATATATAAAGCATGCAGACATGGTGAAGTTGTTTGACCAAACATTAGAATGGGCAAGATGCGTGATCTAAGCGTGTTTGATTGATTGATACGATTGTTGGTGCCAGACATGGTAGTTCAGCATCTCAGAAACAGCTGCCCTCCTGGGATTTTCATGAACTACAGTCTCTAGTCTCTAGAGTTTACAGAGAAAGGTGTAACAAACAAAAACATCCAGTGAGCAGCAGTTCCAAAAACACCTTGTCAATGAAAGAGGTCAGAGGTAAGAGGAGTATACTAAGTCATAATTATGAGATGCTAAGTCATTATTATGAGGTAGTATCTCATAATAATGACTTAGTATCTCATAATTATGAGATAGTATCTCATAATAATGACTTAGCATCTCATAATTATGACTTAGTATCTCATAATTATGAGATAGCATCTCATAAATATGACTTAGCATCTCATAATTATGACTTAGTATCTCATAATTATGAGATACTAAGTCATAATTATGAGATACAAAGTCATACTATTGAGAAAAAAATCTCACTTGATGGCGGAAACGGGCTTCCATAGTGATAAGAGATAAAAAAGGGTTACATTAGGTAACCAAGAATTTGGACAGTTTGAGAGACCAGTTGTGAAGGCCATTGTGAAAATGATAACTAGTCAATAATAATGTGTTGTCGGCCCATGGAAGATATAGTATTTGAGATAGAGGAAGTCTGCCTCCCTTGTTCTCCCTCGGTGGACGTCAGCAAGTGTCCAACAGCTGATTGGATACACAGACTCTCTCTCAGTCAGTGAGCTGTGGGCAAAGCCAGACATTCATCATAATATTCTAAACTAAACAAAGTTGTATGGCTACCAAAACCATATTTGGTAAGTAGAAGAACTTAGATTTCTCTTAAAAAAAAATTCATGTTGCACAATATACTGTTAACTTTTCTTTCCTTGATTTACCTTGAAAGCAATATGTTGGGGATTAATTTTGATTGACTTTTCATTGTCTCTTTTACTGTTTTCAAAACTGAACATTAGGGTGATAAGCTAGGAGTTCAGTGTCTTAATCAAGGACAGATCAACAGCACACATGGCTGTTGATGAGATCAAACCTGAAACTTCCAGTTATGGGACTGTCTCTTTAACCACTCTGCCACCCTGTTGTCCCCGAGTCCAGCCCACATACACTGGTATGTGGGTTGGATTAGGCTAAAAGACTCATACAGAGTAGGACAGAGTGACTGGTGATGATATTGATGGTGATATTCCCATCACGAGCAGACTGGAGCAGTCCAGTAGGTTTACTGTCAGTTTGAGACTAACAAAGCAATCACACTCCACAGTTACAGGGTTTCCTCTCTGATGAAAATGCTTCGGTTCACCCGTCCCTCCCCACCAGGCCTCGCTCTGGAGCATCTGCTGCATGGTTCCCCTGTAAATCATACTGTCACTTCTCACACTCAGCACCTCTGGAGCGTGAGCAACCGAGCTGGTTTCAATTTGAGCTCTCGGCAAAGTTAATAAGTTTGAGATAAATTCAGCTGGCCTGGCTGGAGCTGATTTGGAGTGGTGTACGCTTTCGCCCCCCTGATTAGCCCTGGTCCTAAACTTCATTGGCAAAGCACAAAGAGAGAGTCTGTTTCACCCTGACCCCTAATGCAACGTGACCCCATGCAGAGAGAAGCCTGTTATCATTGCCATTTAGAGAGTTCAGGTTACAGGTGAGTCAGGTACTAAAAAGATAACACTGACATGGCGAAGGCTGGCTGCTAGCTGCGGAGGCTGTTAGGGAGGAAGTGTTGAGGAAATACAATTCATTTTGTCTCCAAATGCAAAGCAGAAGTCAAATCTGAATGCTAGTAATCATTATTGTACAGAAAACAGGGCAAAGAAATGGTGGGTTCACTCACAGTGGAAAAGCTGTCACACACCAAACATGAGGCTATCAAGAGAAATCGACAAGTCAGACAAGTCAGCATTGTACCAGAAGTGAAATTATTCATAGTCATTCAGAGTGGCCGGGAGGGCAAGCCGCACATAAGTGCCAGTGCCATTTAGTAAAATAAACCTTACAGCGAGCTAATATTCATCCGTGGTAACCTTTGGCAATTGGCGTGATGTTGGTAAGCACCCGTTTGGCCATCATTAACCAGCTGGAAGTGAGTAGAGCCTTTTTTCTTCCCACCACATGATTGGAGGCTACCCCCAGTAACCTAACGCAGGGGCCAATTATAGATAATTTAAGACTTAAGCAATTTGGACAGATTTCTGGAAATTACTGTAGAGGTCTTGTTGCTGTCGCCGAACAGAAATGAGAGTGGGATATTTTGACAGGTTTTTACCACAAACCAGTTCTCAGATACACAAAGGCAGAGGTTACATGGTGCCTAATATCCATGTGTTGATTGGAGCTAAAGTCAGGGGGTTAAGCAAGGTCTAGTTAGCTGGGTTCTGGATTACCACAAAGAGGGTTAAGCAAAACAACAGACCTCCATTCCACCTGTCCACCAATTACCTCTGCATAAACATGACGGTCGGTCGGCTGCATGCACACGCATAAGATAAATTTACCTAGGTGGTCGGACTTCCCCAATTAAGGAATCTGACGACTGGAGACAGACTGAAATATGCTCAACTTCAGCCAAATACTATAAACCCCTGAGCAGTAACCAGTCTGGGCATGTTTTGGAGCGGGAGTCCACCTCTACTTTCTTAATTCATAACTTCTTTCAGAATGAAATGCTGTTGTAACAGACATATTTAACAAAAAAAAATAAAGCCAAAACTAGAACAAGGAAACCAGGAAAAAGTCCCACATCTCTCAGGCTGTAGTGTTGCTGTTACCATTTTCCTAAGGCTTTTCTACCACTTTCCAAAACACAATTCAACTGCGGCCCCTACATGACACATATATAACTCACTCTGGGGCCAAACCATTTTTCCCCGCAGTCTTTGGCCCCTGTGACCTAGCTGTGTGAACAGGTGGATGCGCCCGTGTTTGCCGTCCGTCTCTCTGTGTTTGTCCGGGATGGTCAGACAGGAAGCTGGCCAGACTGCGGTCGGCCTGAACCGGGGTTGAGTCCTTTCGGCTAGGTGTGAGGAGGACTTGGTGACATCACTGTTATGGGATAGTCTTCTGACGAAGACGAGGAGGAGGAGACCTGCTGTGGATCTATTTTTGGCTGTACTTATATAGACACCGTCCCCAATATGAGACACTGACATTCAAATGAAGTACTCTCAAACTATAGCTCTAGGGATAAAACATTGACAAAATAAAGGATTTAGTTTGCCTGACAAAGACTTTAAGTTTGAAATGTTGCATTGAATAAATTAAGAAAGGAGCTCTAATTTTCGTTTTTTTAACCACTTTTCATATTTTTTTTTAATCCAGCACCTGGATGGATGTGCACACCTCTACTATCCTTTAAAAAAAAAAGTATCAAAAACAATTGATATATAGCATGATATACTGACTTATTAGTATACCAATCAAAATAACTATTTGTGTGAACACAGGATATCATGGTCTCATGCTGCATATGGGTCGAATTAGGTTTAGAAACCATTGGCATTGGCATAATGTTGGACATCACTTCTGAATGGTGTTGGATCATGTTGTAAAGGTATCTGCCTCTGGTTTAGAGTGAACCGTCCAGGCATTAGCCAAACCCGGGACTAATCCTCCACTCTTCCTGCTGCTCGGCCCTGGTCTGTGTCAGGGAGCTGCTGTCCTGTGGACCCATCCACAAATAGTCACGTCTAATTACAACTGTGGTGGTCATTTATTCAGGCCGCGGGATTACTGTGTTTGTGTGCGTGTGTGTGTGTGTGAGTGTTATGTGCTTGCGCATGTGTGTGTGTACGTGTGTGTGGTCTTATTCACATCACACATACATCTCACTCCCCCCCCCCCCACCCCCTCCCTCCTCTGCTGGGCTACTACCACTTCGCCCAGAGACACAATTAAGAGCCCTGGCCGGAAAGCAGGCCGGAGCGGGTGGACGCTGAGACGAGACAGGCTCGCCGGGCTGTTCCTTTCCTTCCTTGTCTCCAAAGGCTCCTTGGCAAGACGCAGGCGGCCCGAGATGTCAGGGCAAAGCAAAAGTGCAATCTGTCTCAACACAGTTGGCTGACTGTGGGCGCTGAAGCAATCCCAACACGTAGCATCTCTCTGCTTGCTTTGCACTGAGCCATGCATGCTCACACAGAGGGAAACAGGAAGGCCTGATCAAGCCAGCATTTCATAGCAGTTAAGGTGGTCCGTACGTAGAGCTGCTGAACTCATACGTGGCCGCTGATGCTTTTCTCTGCTGTAGGCCAGCTACTCGCAGGAGCCAGCAAGAAAAGTCTAGTTCTTTTTTAAGACGTTGCTGGGCTGTGAGCTGCATGGTGAATAATTACCAACAGATGCTTCTTCTGTCTTTATTTCTACATCCTAAACAGGGATATTAACCTGATGTTAGCCTTAATAATTGAAATAGTCTTTTTTACTGATTAAATATTCCTCTAGAAAATCATAACAGATATATTATAGCTGTCACTAAACATCTTATGGTATCTTTAGATCACATGAAAACCACAGTCTCCGCAGAACAGACAAAATGACTACTAGTGTCCTCTGTCAACAGCCTGAGACAAATCACCTCTTAAATGTCTATTCCAGATTCCCTGGGGTCAAATGACAGCCCGACTACATATAAAGGACTATATTTAGGACAGTGTCTTGTATTGCCTCTAGCACCACATTAACCCCTGACCTCTAACTAGGCACTAAGCTCCTGGTGGTTTACAGCTGGGACAACCTCTATGTACTGTGACCAGTGAGAATTTCTTTTTTTGGCGGGTCCTAATACATACACATTAACATCAAGATCCTCAAAACACAGATCACTAAACTGGATGATATATTCATAGTTTGGACTTGGAGATCAATTATGTTTTTCACCGTGTTTGATTGCCTGACAAAGACTTTGAAGTTGAAACCAATGACTGTTAATTGCGAAGAGCGAGTAATTATTTTTCAAGTGACTTCTACCCATCACCTGACCTCAGAGGGTTTGATGTGTGCACTTCAGCATCAATGGAGAGTATACTGTCAGAGCTGTTACTGTCTTAGCTTGGGATGTTTAACAAATAAACAGATTCAGTACTTAGAGTGGTTAAACCTAAGTGCTAAGTGAGAGCGTGGCGTCTCATTGGGTTTTCAAGTGGACTGTGTGATCAGGCCTTTGATCTTTTCTGATATGGAGGCAGGAGTGTGTCAAGTGTTTGTTTAGCCTTAGTCTTTGATGTAAGGAGCAACACATGCTGCCATTTTGGTTCCAATTTATTTCACTCAACATCAAATTATGGTCACCTAAATTATAAAAGTCTGCCAATAATAATGGAAAATATGCAGTAGAAAGTTAAGTATGCTATGTTGTGAACAAGCAAAATTCCAACCCACGGAAAAAAGGTCACCAATTTCCAGAGATGGAAAACTTCTATTTACTAATTTCCACAAGTCTCTAATTGGTTGCTGGTGTTTGACACCCAGGCGACAGGTGTTTGTGTTTCCCTTCCTGAAACCCACAGTAGGTTTATTTAGGTTTTCACACCACCACCCAAGTCCCATTCTATATAACAGGACGAAGGCATCGTCTGTGTAACTCACACTTCTATCTGGGCGACCCTGCTGAAACTGGACGCAGCTTAGGCCGGCTCTCCTGCATAAACCCCAGCTGTAAAATGACACAACTCCTAAAGTAGCTCCTCAGCAGCCATCAAACCCCAAGTGCCTGTTAAAGCTTACTGACTCCCCCTCACCTCCATCATCCCACCCTTGTCTTATAAAACTGGGGGCCATAAAACTACCACTGGGCTCATTCCTACTCTCCATGTGTCTCTCTGTATGATGACATACGGGCAATTCTTATAGGAAGATGTCATGATGATATCTTGGATGTGATCTCTTTAATTAGAGATTGCATTAAGTGATTTAAGTGTGGATCTCTTTTCGTGACTAAAATGCTGTAAACCTCCAAATTTGATTGACTCAGTCTCTGCATATATATCTAAAAAAATCACCTATCATTTCCAATGCAAACTGGAGAAGTAGGGATAATTCACAGTCCAATACTAACATTCAATCCCAATTAAATAGACGAAACGTGTCATAGTCAAACAGTCGCCTCAGCTGAGTCTCCTTCTAATGTGCTCGCTAGAATGAGAGTGAGCACAGAGTGACTGGACAGTTTTATGACCGGGGCTGGGACATCTTCGTCCAGAAGTTTCAGCTTCCAGGCCGACGGGAGGAAAACATCGCCAGCCCGAGTGAGTGTGCTGAGGAGTTGGATCTCAGACCAAACAGCCCCTCCCGCGTCATCGCACCACCCCTCCTCCTACTCAATGTTCTCACTCCACCCTTTTCCTCTGCCACTCACTCCAACTCCCCTCCAAGGGCCGGACCAAAAGAGCTGAGGCAAAAAAAAATCTTGGCCGTATTTTCACCCTGTTGACATCATTCCATCATATTCTACAGGCCAAAACTAATGACAAGATCAAACTTCACAAAGTGACCATGATGACAGGAGATGAAGTGAAGTTTGACATAAAGGCTTCACTTTTTATTATTACGAGACACATCACCCATGGAGAATTAAGGAAAGTCAATTGCAGAAACGAATGACGGAGGCTGTGCATGAAAAAATATGCTATGGCGAGCAAGTGAGCCTGAATTTGATTAATTTCTATTTATATAATAAAGTACACTTACAGGTCTTATACAATGTAACTTATGCATATATGTTTGAATGGATTTGTAATCTGTATAGCAAAGAAAAACTGTTGAGTTATGCATCGTATAGAGCAACATGGAAACAATTACTTCCTGGCAAGCACAGTTTTGCTGGCAGATCTCTTCCTGTGCAGTTGAGGACTCGTGTGTGTGTGTGTGCGTGTGTGTGTGTGTGTGTGTGTGTGTGTGTGTGTGTGTGTGTGTGTGTGCGCGTGAGCACACACGTGTGTTACACTTACACTTGAGCACAAAGAGAATAATTGCCACTGAAACGTCACTAGGTTTCATTTGACAAGTGTGCTGTGCTTCAGCCAAGCAACATCTGGACACAAACAGAGAAATGACTGCCAAGCACATGCATTAAAGCTCTAACCTCTCTGCGTGAAGATGCCTGCAAGGCTGAAAATTAGCTGAGAAAGTAGTGTGAAACTTACAAAGCAAGAGCGTCTCTTTGCCTGCTGCTGCAGCGCTGCTTCCTGAACATACATCTCAATAATTCACATTAAGAAAGCAACTACACACATATTTGTGCATGATGTTTGAGGGTGGAGAAGAAGATAGTTAATGGTAAAGGCTGCACAAATACAAATAAAAACTACCCTGAAAATAAAGCCAAAGATTATAGTAACCCTAGGGAAGCATAAAATCCTCATAAAATAAAGTTCACTAACGCATAAAGACATAATAAGTATCCCTTTCAGTGTTTTTACAGGATGTATTAAGTTCACAAGTGGCTGCTATGACCGCATACATAGACTAATCCTCATCCAGTGGGCTCTCTCTGTGCCTCTGAAGATTCATATGGATCCAAGCATGCAAGTTGAGGTTCATACATAGAATCAGCGATAATCGTAAAATGTGAGTATCATCAGAACGGTCTGAAACGGTCTAAAAGAAGATGAAGACATGGCTGCACACATGCTGAGCTGATTATGAAATATTTGATAAATCTGCTCCCAATTAAACTATTATAAGCATGCTTGTGTATAAAGGTCAAACTTAACAAAGATTCCTAAGGAGATGGTCTAGGCTTGCACTTAAAACCAAGGATAATGATGTTAAACTTAAGGAGTGATTGAGGTCTTTAGTGAGTGGAGAAATAAAATATAGTACAGTTTTGAAGTGGATTATATTTCAGATATTCTCTTGGAAAAGGCAGCTGTCTATCAGCAAGTCTTGATTAACTCAAAGCTACAGAATGATTTCATACTGCAAGCTTTGAGCAACACACTTCTCAAAATGTCCTACGTGAAAGAATAGAAATGTCCTTGTATACTCTGCATTATACCATCTGCAAACATGAGAGTGGAATACTGAGAGCCGTCCTCAGGTGAACTCTGACCTGGTTAGCTGTGCCATTGAGATGTAGAGAGGAGGGCCTCTCTACTCTGCATGTTTAATGAGAGCGGCTGACAAATTGAAGTTAAGTGCCTACTGAGGCAGGGGGACGGCAGGGTGGGGGAGGGGGTGTGGAGCAGAAGAAATTAGCTACTGGTGCCTGCTCTCCGTTGGCTTTAAGTGATTGTGATTGGCTGTAGGGGAGTCTAATTGGCCCAAATTAAGTCAACTGCAATGGTGTGCAATTCCTCTCCGCAACTTCTGCAAATACTGTTATTATCAGTGTCAACAAATACTGGAGTTGCACCTTACATTTCCACATATGACCCCGTGTGTGAAGGAACCATAACCTTTCTCAGTCCCGCAGTGATGACATCATGTGCTGGGAGCTGCCTGGCCAACGTCATCCACTCCTCAGACCCACAAGGGAGGTACTGTACATAGGCAATGATCACCCAAGCCCTACTTCAATCCCCGTGCACCATGTACAAGTGCAATGGTAACTTCCCATCACAACACTGACCCATCTCAGCCAGACGGCCTGTAACGCTCACATCTGTTGTTGGTTTACATTATTGTACTCTTTCATATGCAATCCCTCACAGTTTGCGAAGGATAAGCAGTAATTGGTGAGACAACTGTAAAATGGTGATCAGTTGCAGAGTGTTATAGGAACCATATGACGGCAGGATAGACGGTGAGGGCTGACCAGCCACACTGTCTGACTGAGTGACTGGCCACTGAGGCTCCATAGGCCGGGCCATTCCCTCGGGGGGGGGGGGGGGCTGAGGCTGACAGCTTCAGGGTGGTGGGGGTGGAGGGAGAACAGGAAAGAGGTGGCTCAGAGCGGTGGAAGGAAGGCCATATTTTCTGACTTTTGATTTGTGAAGGACACACTTGTATAGCCATGTAGGGTAAATGAAAACACGGGAATGGAATGGGAGCAGAGTCCAGCTTAACAGGGAGGTGAAATGAAGAGTCCAGCAATGATGATGATGATGATGATTAGGCTTCCTTTGGCTAATGTGACTGCTTCAGGCTGCCTTGCTAATCAAAGTCTGGATTTTATGGTCCTGATCAGCTAAGTAAACTTCAGCTGGCTGCTGTCTGCTTCTCCTCGTCCACCTCATCGCTGTTCGACGCCCCGGTTTGTTTCCTCCCTTCCTTGGCTCATGGAGCTGGCACAGAACAGGCACTGAGATTTCAGAGTCAGTGTCTGTGTTTCTGGTAATTGCAGACTTCTGCTGATCCAGTCCCTTCTGTGACAGTCAACATCACAGACTGTGTCAAGCATAGATTTTCATAATTTCACAGTTCAAGTAAAACTATGTATGAATTGACGAGAATCCTGTTGTACACCTGTGAAAAGGTCAGAATATATTTATGTGACTTTCCTATATATATTTTACATTAACATTAACAAATTAACAAAAATGGTTTTGGGCTATCTTTTATTGTTCTATGTGATTTATATACAGTATATATGCCATAATTTGTATGCCTGATTTAATTTATTTCATGTATGCCTCAAACATTGCTGAAATACAAAAAGTCACACATTAATTTATTCATTCATTTAGACCCAAGCTTTTGAGTTATACTTTCCATATAGAATCTAACAAAAACTTTCTGCTGAGTGTTTCACTGACAACAACAGAAAACAGAATATGAATTAATACTTGAAATTAATACTTGAATGAAAATTGGAAGTGCTAATCAGGGTCCTGAAAGAGTCCCAGTACGGCTTCATATTTTTACAAAACTGTGCGCAAATGAGTATCCACGTCAACCCATTTCACAACATCTGATATAATAGTAACAGAGAAATAGACTGGCTGTCATGTGGGATAGCTACAGATGGATGAGATCACGATGACGTGATTGGCTCTGCTACTGCGGTCTGTCCCAATGTGTGAACACAGGCATCGCCCGCTGGCACCCTATAGACCGGCCCAAACTCAAGTGTTTAGACAGAGGCCCTGATATCCACCATATCTGTTACAGCCACACTGGGCCTGCAGGACAGTAATTGGTCTGTCGCTACCAGCCCGCAATCAAACAGCCTTCGCATTAGCTGATTAACACTGTGGAGCGGTTCAAAAGGAGATGGAACTTAAGTAACCCAGCCTGCTAATGTCACACTGGTGCTAGAGGAGTGTGAAGGAGGCCTGATTTCATAACACTAACCCATTTCAAAAAACACAGTTGTGGGAGCAGGGTGTGTATTCTGTAATGCGCTACACAGGTCTTGATGGAATCCAGATTTGACTCTGTTTGGCTCAGCACACTGCAGGATGCCAGGAAAGTACAGTAAATGGATTACATTAACCCTCAGCTGATAAATATTCATAAGGAGTCCATATTAAGAAAATAAAACGGTTGCCATAACAAAATACACAGCCCTTTTTTCAATCATCATAGATTTAATGTTAATGTCATTGATGCTGCTTTACTTTCAAAGAAACCTGGAAGCACAACTGTCTAATAATTGTCTTAACATTGGACTCATTAGTCAAGATGTAAATGTCCACAGTAAACTTTCAAATGTCGACCAGAATCAGTAGAATGTTACAGTGTAGATTATGTGTGCACATAATTTTGAGGTAAGTGAGCAAAGAAGTTAAATCCCCCTGCTTTTTTTTTTATTTTAGTATTGTTTTTTTGTGTTTGAAAGAAAAAACATAAGTCTTTTTTTGGCTGGCACTTCTATTCTCCAAAGAAGCTCTCATGGAAAAAGGGGTCAGCAGGGTGAAGTGCTGCCGAAAAAAAAAAAAAAAAAAAGTCAAATAAACTGAATGTTTTAAAAGCTCACACATATTTATTTTCACAAAAATAAAGCACAGGTATTACTTCTTTATAATTGAGACTGTTGATAGTAGATTTGGACTGAGCCAATATAGAATTACCTGTTTTCATTCGTGTCAATGAGAAATTTATGCAGGACCCCAGAGAGCAGAGAGGTTGGGGAAGCGGGGTCGGTTTTCAAAAGCGATAAAAATCAGCTGGCGCCTGTTGAGGAGGTGCCTGTGTATGTCCTGCCACCGCCAAGGACAAAGACATGCGCTAGTCACGCGTAAAACAGGTATTTCCACCTTAATGCGCACCTCATTTTTGGCTCCTAACTACACCAGTCTGAAAGTTCAGAAGCGTGCCATACAAAATGAATGAGATATGCAGCAATTAGCATGTTTAACTCAAAAATTTACAAGATAGCAAAAATCAAGATACAAAAATACCATGGAATAATTGCTAGCCAAAGTTTCACTTCCATGTCACCTCAAATGGTGTTAGTGATTATTTAGTATTATAGTATTTAGCCTCCAAATTGATAAGATAGCATGTCAAAACACCCAGTTTGGAAGGCTTAGCTTTCAAACTAAGAACTGTTTCCCTCAAAAGCAGTCAACTAAAATCATAAACATGCTTCTGAAATGATCATAGAACAATCTTCCATCAGCCCAAGAAACGTGGCATTATCATAGGAAGCGTGCCCTCCTACCCCATCCAGCTCATATTCTCTTTCATTTTTTTCCATGTTGTTGTTTTTCCTCGCCATTAGCCTACACCTTCCACTGTACACTCTAGCCCCCTGTGGGACTGCACCCGCCTTCTGTTGCGTTCTCCCCCTCCCCGAGCCTGTGATCTTTAGGCTGGTGAGAAACATGCAGAGGTGTTCCTTTTCCTTCCTGTTCCATGCACAACTTTAAGTGGGGACCCAAGAGACTTGGATTGGGGTTACTGACAAAACTTTCCACTCCCTCCACCACCACCCCACCAGGTTTATCCATCAGACCTCATCTGCTCCCTCGCGGGCTCTGCCATCTGCAAGTGCTTCTGTGTAGACCTGTGAATACCCATTATTAAAGAGATAGGCCTCAGTGAGCGGCTTCAACCAAACCAAGGTGCGCTGAAGCCGCAGAGTTCCAGGTCACAGGAGAGCGCTGAGGTGTAGGTGCTGGGTAACTCTAGATTTCTAATTACAGAGTGTGCACAGCGGTGCGATAAGAGGGTCACAGCTTCCTGATAACCCGTTTGGTGAGTCAGAGGCTGTTTGTCGCCCAGACGGAGTGTGAAGCTGTGAGAATGGGAACGGGACAAAACCTCATCTTTGTGTCAATACGTCTCTCCTAGCTTCCTATAGACTCAAAGTAACAACTGCCGGCCGCCCTCGGCTCCGTCAGCCGAAACCACATACCTGAGTCACCGAGCAAAGTCTGCCTCAGTCAAAATACAGTGGAAGGTCCACAAGGAAGAATGAGAGTGCGGTTGGTTTGCAAGAGATCCACATTCTCAAAACTCAAGGTTTGTGGTAAACACAGAAAAATAAAGGTGCCAAGTGGAACCGGAAATGGTTCTTTGGCATCGCCATCACCCACCATCCAATAACTCAAATAAGAATTAAGAACCTTTTAATATCCTAAAGAAGAATATGAGGAGCACAAAGAACCATCCACTAGATAAAGTGGTTCTTCAGTAGGTGATGGTTCTTCATGGAACCACACAGCCTTTTAAACAACCAGTTAAGAACCATTATTTTTCTGTATAGCTGAAAAACAACTCTTCTTCAATATGGTAATGAGGTGATTTGTGTTAGCACCCAAGGACAGTATCATGTTCTGTACCACCAAGAGCAATGTAATTCATGCTTTATTCACACTCCTCCAGACTTTCTTCCATTCATCATAGCACTGGGTTTTTCACTGGTAGCCAGGTGGCAGCCAGTGGTGAACTCATCCGCCCAGTGCCGGGACACAGCAAGCCACAGCAGACAGGACAGCACTAGGCTCCCAGCAAATCTAATAAACCAATTACAACTTTCTTACTCCCACCAAGAGCGGTAAGCAAGCCACTCAAATATTGGATCTCAGGAAATCGAGGAGGACAATTTCCTTCGAGCGTAACATTAGAATGCAGAAGCCTGGCTCCCGGAGGTTCGGGGCCACCACCGCTGGGCCGCTCCAATTAGATGGAGCTTCCCCGCTGTGGCCGAGCCAGCCTGAACACAGGAGCACCCCAAAGGAGCGGGAGGAAGGAGAGAGGGGAGACACACACAGCCCTGAGCACTGTATTATGCTTGGCACATATTTCACTTAACCTCTCTCTCTGTCTCCACTTCTGGCCCCTGATCACGCTGCAAACTGATCGTTAGACAGCAAAAGGCAGAAAAGAAAAAAAAAAGGAAGGAGAGAGACGGAAAAAAATGGAAGGAGAGAGGAGAAAGCAACCCCCCATTAGATTCTCTGATGAACCTCTGCATCTCCCCAAAATTATTATTGTTTCTGCATTGCTTTCAGATTGCAGTTTTCAAAGTGAAGTATCTTTTAAAAACCAATGTGAGAAACAGTGAAGTGTGTTACTAATATTTTCTGCACCATTGCTATTCATGGAAACTCATACAAAACACATTTAAATGTTCTTTTAAGTTTAAGAATCAGTCCAAAATAAACTATGTAAACACCTTATTAAGTGAAACTGCAATCACAAGGCAGCCTGGTTCCAGCCCTCCAAAGTGCTGGTGTTTACATTCGTCATTCCTCAGTTTCGCTCATTCCTTTTCACTGCTTCACCAAGCCTATCTTGGGGACATTCTTGACACATCATGGTGCTATGCGGTGCCAAACTTTCAGATAAAATAGATGTGGTTAATGGAATGTAAACGCTGGCACTTGGGAGGGCAGAGACTAGGCTAACCACAAGGCCATCGAAACTGAAATGGAGGCAAAATAATTAAGTCATCTCACTGCTGTGATGTTGTTTTGGTCAAGAATTAAGTCAAATAGTACTTGTTTTTTGTTGACATAAGTGGTGATGAACATACTTTTGCCTAGCAACAACCAGTCCCAAACGAAGACAACTTCGATGATGAGAATTCTGTTAAAGATGCATTTATGCACATTTTAAGTTCAAATTTGTACATATGTACGGTCACTGAATGCGGCTCGTTGACCTTCTCCTTTGCCTTTGTCCTGAAATGGGATTTATCAACGATAGACTTGGCACTCCCCATTGTAATAAGACACTGTTTTAAAGCCCTTGAAGTATGCCATTGTTCATTTCACCCCTGCCCTTTCTAAACGTATTAATCCCATTGCCATGGTCTAATGCTGAAATCCCTGGTGGAAACACCTAAGAAGGCTGGATCTGCTTGACCACACAAGATATTCCTATTTCCCCTGCAACAAGTGATATCAAAGGTATAACCATGGCCACTGCTGCACAGCTAGGAGGAAGCAGATCTGTAGAGGATCCGTTTGTAACTGCTCAGCAGAGCTTTGGGTTGTGGTTCTGACGCAGGTGCTATCCTCTGGAAGGTGATTAGATATCATCACTCTTTCATTAACTCAGCATTTCTAGTATCACAGTGGCTGTGTAGAAAGAATGGTCCTTTTCATTGGTCACCCAAACAAATGAGCCCTGTTGAAAGAACCGGGTTAAGGTGGGAGGATAATGAAACAGGAGAGAGGAGAAAAGAGGAGAAATCTAACAAAAACATGACACCAGAGATTTGTGAAATCATGCAAAGCGGGTGTTTTCTAAATCTAAGTTATCCAGATGTAAGTATCAAAATTGTTCCTGCTGCAATATCACCCACAATTTAAATAAAAGAGCTGAGCTATAAATAAATAAGAAATATGCACGAGTGAGTCAGTTGGATGTAAACAAAGGGCAGTTGATGGAAGTGGGAAAACACATTTGAGTTTATTTTTAGGTTATGATAGCACAGGAAAACAACAGCGGTCTCATTTTCACCTGATAGTAGAAGCGGGTAGGAGGGGATGAGGGTTGAATATTCCATTACGTAGAGCAAGCCAGAGCGCATACAGGTTCTTTGTGAAAGGTGTCTCTGTGTGCAGGGAGAGGCGGCACACTGACATCATACAGAGCGGCTGATGGGCCTTTTGATGTGCTGTGGTGCCAGGGAGCTGCTAGTACTGTCAGCCAGCCTGAGTCAGCGCTCCTCTCCAGACACAACTGTGCAACAATCCAATGGCGGAGTGGAGTTTCAACAGTTAAACCATAAATCTGTTCAGGTCACCCTAAACATTAAGACTGGGGAGTAATTTGATTGCAGTTAAAAAAAAAAAAAAGAAATACTTCAGAAAATACTTTTGATGGGGAAAACCTTTGTATTTTGACTGAAATACTATAGCCACAATTTACACTTAAACCATTAAGATAATGGTTGATATGGTTACTAGGTGATGCTAAAAATAGTAATCTAAAAACAATATTCAAATTACAGTTAATGAACTGGAATAAGTGGCCCATTAACCTTACACTCTTGGAAGGTTGGAGGCAAAATAATACAAAAGTAACCAAAAGTAATCAAATTACTAGTCTGAGTTTCAGCAATCCAGTGGATTCCCTTGTGATTATAATTCTAAGTAGGTAATCATTCACCTTTAATGGATAACATTTCAAAAGAAGTCTTCTAACCTTGGTGATAATATGATAAGCACTGTCACTGTTCTCATTCATACATAAAGAAGCGTGTCCTTTTCTTACCTGTCACCTGCACTCTGTTCAGAAGACCCCTGGTGAGGATGCTAGCACATTGTTAGCCTCCACAAAGGCTCAGTCAGATAATGTCATAACATTTTGTCAGCGCTCTGAGAATGAGCTATTGTCATTCGGACATAATTACAGGCCCCACTGATGGGGCCCAGTGCAGGAGAGTGACCTGCAGAGATCACACACTACTGCTGGTTAATAGCATTTCATTGTCATTTAAACTGACTTGGAGGTCACTTCACCTGGAGGCATGGAAGGTGCCTTGTAGTCACTCAGCAGAGTTCAATATTGCATGTGAAGTTAGATGTGCTACTCAAGTGTGCTGGCAGAAAGGTTGAAAGGTGAACATTTGGATTGCATGCAAGCAACTCCACAATGCGTCAAGGTTTTAACAGGACAAAGACTCCAATGCAAGATATCTAAAATTCTACAACAGTTTCTGTAAATCATGGGCTATGGTTGTTTTTTTGTTTTATTGTAGTTTCTGCTTTATGATGACATAAAACTATGGCTCAATGGTGGCACGTATCCAATGCCACTGAAGTTTATCTGGACCTATTGGTACCACTGCATTCCCAAATCAGCGTGCATTTCCTTTCCTGCAGATACACTATCAATGAGTGCCCAAGGTGTTTCAGTTTACTAGAAGCCAGGGGGAGATAAGGCTGAGATTACAGTGGCACTATCTCCGGAGGAGGCCGGAGCAAGGGGAAGATATACAAGAAAGCGTGCGGCAGCAATTACCACACACTGTTGGTCGAAGAGGTGAAGGCCAAAACTTGTCTGTTTCTAAGTTGGATTGTATTCCCTTGGTGGAATAGCAGCACTGTCTAATGTGTTATCTGATCTGATCTGATGATGGAGAAGATCAGTGTCAAGTAAATCAGAGTCAGTAAATAATGTCACAGTTATGATTGTGAAGATAGCTTTTGCATGCACAGTATAATTTGAAGTTAATCCTTTATTGCTGTGGAAGTTAGTGACCTGATAGTAAATTATTTTGTTGACCATATCTCATTTCGTAGTGATGAAATTACAATTAAATTCTATG
Organism: Centroberyx affinis; assembly: GCF_046629955.1. Taxonomy (NCBI): domain Eukaryota; kingdom Metazoa; phylum Chordata; class Actinopteri; order Beryciformes; family Berycidae; genus Centroberyx; species Centroberyx affinis. Next base: position 167,217 of record NW_027279651.1, read on the forward strand.
TGGTGCCTTTTCCACAGACATAAAAATTAATCTTATGACATGCATTCCGGAAATGCATTTTTTGTGTAGACAAGTTGTGTTGCAACACACTGTATTTCCGAGTCTCTGCATGCTCTTTCCCCCAGACTTACTGGCAAAGCCTGGGAGCTGTTGTGGTTATGTGTGGGATATCAGGGAGGTGTGAGAGAGTCAGAGCAGAGAATATAGGCCCATCCTTCTGAGGGTGTCAGGGCCTTGATAAGTCCTGTTTAAACTTTACCCTTTGCAAAATGCCATGTGTCAACAGTTGCCCGTGGCCAAAGCGCTCTGATCTGGTTAGGCAAACACCTGGGCCAGCCCATCCATCCTGATGGGACCTTGGCTGACAGTGGGTTAGGGTACAGTTCAGCAACCTAATGGCTCTCCGTTTCACACTGGATTTTGCAAGATTTAACAAACAACAAATCGCCATTGCCTCTGAAGAACTGACGCAGGAGGCAGCCGGAAGGAGAGTTCAGACGGTTTGCCGACAGGATTTTCTCAGTTCTCCCTCTTGCAGCCTCCTGCCATGTCTAGGGCAGCTGGCACTAGTTGCGGAAAGTCTCAGACAGGTGTTATGTCGGTTGTGACTGGTTGAAGCCCACCTCTGCCTCCCCTACCTCTGCCACACCATTTATCACTCCAGGAATTCTTCTAATTCTTCATGGATCTCAGAGCAAGTAATTCAAACATGCTGGTGGTCTTTAAGTCATCATTGCTACTGCAGGATATCTAATGCATCTCAGCGTTTCAGGAGGTCTCTACACAGCCGAATGAAAGACTCCCTTCCCACTTCCCATATTTGTAATATGAAGGTTTTGGTGGACTATTTGCAATTCTACAAATTCTTTGCATAAGGCATCATACCCTCCCAAAAAACTTACATAGGTTACAATTCAGTGTCAGCCTTCAATCTGAATGGTTCTGGAACCACATAAAGAAAGTTGATAAAACTAAGAAATTCAGCGGAAATATAAATCCAAACATATGCTGTCGTTCCTGCTTTGATTCAGTTGTCTTTTGGCAGGAGGTGGAGAATTCAAATGTCACAACACAAAAAAGCCTCATACTCCTACTGTACTAACACCACAAACACACCCACGCACAAATAAATACGCATTTCAAAAAAAGAGAGGCGGTCTGCTCAAACATTTGCCGTGGAATCTGAGAGAGCGAGGAGAGGTGGAAGACATGATTTAGCAGTTTACCCCCAGTGTTTGCCTCAAAATTTTAACGCCGTGGCTCGAAGTCAAGCTGAGAAGTTTCCCAAGGCCCGCTCGGCCCGCAGGCAGGTGTCCCGTGTATTACTGTGGGGCCTGACCCTGAGGATCTGCAGCCCCCTGACCTGCCGTAGGTTAGTCTGCAGGGCACCTCAAGCCCTCTGCAGTCAGCACTGCGGGGGTGAGAACATGCCAAGCCACACCTCTGATGCCTCTGTGTCAGCCATCGCTGGGTTTCCTCCTCTGCATGCTGAGACCAGTTGCCTCTCACATTATAATCTGCAGTGGTGGAAAAAGAAACAGTGGACATAACCGTGGAGCAGCTGTAGGAGCGCATTGGCAAAAGTTGCAAGTATCATTTGATTGCGGCTGTGATGTTGTGTGACGTGAGCCGCAGCGCTCAGAGGTTACACTTTATTGAGGGAAATGGCTCAAGGTTTTCAGTCCAAGTATGGAGAATCAGGTTACTTTGATGTGTTGTAAAAATCTGGATAATTATACCTTTCAAACGGTGATGAAATAAAAACAACTTAAACCCCCTATACCTTATCCTATCCTCTCTGTCTCCGTGACATGTAGGCCTATTTTGGAGGTATAGCATTTCTAAATTGTATGTCATCCGGTTGTATGCAGGGGAGTTGACAGGGCAGTGAGTCCGCCACTGCCTCCAGTCAACCAATAAGACAAGCAGCAGTAATTACAGATATATCTGACAGGCCTATTAGGCTGATTTTAATGAAAATGCCAGGGTCGTGACACCAGGAGGGAGACTGAAAGACTCACTGCAATAAGAAACTCTATGTTACACTGAAGGGGGAAATTATATTCACTGTTAAATGTTTATTATTCCCTGCAAGTGCAGTGAAAAACACTGTGAAAGGACAGTACCAATATACAGAACAAACTGGTTAGCCTACAGCAACAACTCAATGATAAAATGAGTAAACAAATGAAGTAATTTTCACATCATTTTAAAGATTTAAAGGTAACTTTTAATATATATTTTTATCATTACACCACACTGAAGAATTATTAGGGGCATCTTCCTGATATTGAGTTGCAGCCCCTGTTCCCTGTACAATCCACATCTCAGTTGTCTTAAAGCTTAAAAATCCTTCTCTAACTCGTCTCTTCTCTCTATCTACATCTTCTTCTTTGTAATTGCTATAGATTTAACAAGGGAAATCAATAAGGGATAATGGCTTTTACCTCATCAGTGTGCTTCATGAAAAGTTAAGTGTCCCTAATATTTTGTACATTCAATGTATTTGTACCTGTTGTAATGGCTGAATTATTTTAATGATTATAGGTTTGTAGTCTTATAAAAACGTTATGTTGACGTCCGAGTTAATTAAATTATAGGGCTGTAATAAAAAGAGGAAATTCTCAGTCGTTTCAAGGCTATATGTGAACTCGTAACTTTACATTCGGATTTGGTTTCTAAAATTAAATACATGGATTAGTGACTGAACGCGCTCAACAAAGTGTCCTTTGTCGCTCCGAAAACAAGAGTTGGAGCAAACCCAACAAAGTAGATTTTACTGCTGCGACACGTTTGTTTGTTTTTTATTCAGTAAGCATGGAGTCTCTTGACTGAGAAAATAACAGATACATATTTCAATAATGTATACACATGTTAATAAACGGTATAATAATAATAATAATAATAACAATGATAATAATAATAAATAAATGAATGAATAAAAGAATAAAAATCTGCCTAAAGAAACACATAGAAAGACATAGGACTGCTTCATGTAACACAAAGTAAATGCCGAGAGAGAGAGAGAGAGAGAGGGGGGGGGGGGGGGGGTCAAAAGCTGAACCATACTTCTACTCAAAACACCCATATCATCAGGTTTAGGGAGTAATGGGTTGCATGTAACAGGCAGGATTTTAATAGCGTGTGATTACAAAATTGCTAACTGCAATCCATTTACTAATATCCAGTTATAAGAAAAAAAAACATATTAATTTGCAACATTTCATACTAATTAAATAAATTCACGATGGAGTAGACTATTCGATCTTGTCTTCCTTTAATTATTTCCAATAATAATAATAATACTAAATAAAAATAAAAACAAAACATTTTAAATGAGAAATAGTTGTTTTATACTCTGACCTACTGCCTCCTTTGAACCAATAACACGCAATTTTCTGCTGGCTAAATATAGGCTATACCTAATATATATATATTCCTTATGAATTAAACTCTGAAACTTAAATCGTCTTATTTTTTTGTAATATGTTTTGTAATATCCTCCTGTGTTGCTTTAATAATTGCAGTCACTGCACACTGGCAAGGGCCTCTCTCAAGTTTCTGGACTGCTGTCTCCCCCTATTGGTCCATGTCGCTCCTGTACAGTCTGGAGACGGCTCGAGGCTGCAGCCCAGAACAATCCTCAACAGGCTTCACACACAAACACTGGACTGTATTTCTGCAACTAAATCCTATAGGCTACTCAACACTTACAGAACAAACTAAGCCCGTCTTGAGAAACAAAAGTGAAATAACCCGATTTGTTTTTTTAATCAAAAATTTAGTTATCATTAAAATAAGATAGATTTAAAAATGCCAGTAAAGTTCTGATGACAACTGCTTCCATTTGAAAGTCACCTTTAAAAAGAAAGTGTATCTCATGAATTAGGCTACAACATCAACATAAACAAACAACTGACTATAGGCCAAACAAATGTTACTTATTCACGAAGATAAGAGTAGATGGACGGAGCCTGCAAATAAATAAATAAATAGGAATTTGAACATAGAATATATAGAATTACCCATTTGTTAATTTAATACTCTTACTATAAGAAAACGTACAACGAGCTAATGGGCCTATAGCCTAATTTCTAAAAAAGAAGAAAAAAAAAAGAAAAAAAAAAAAAAAGGATGATAGACGTATTAGAAGAACTGCCTTTCCAATAGTTTTATTCTTCACATTGCCCTGATGAAAAATTACAATGTTCGTATAGGGACTTAGAGTGTGCCTGTGGTGATCAAAAGAAATTCATAGCGACCTCGTACTTTTTATTTTTATCTCCGATATGATACCACTGTAATATCCCTACAGGATATTTATTGTTTTGCTGGTATATTTGTAACCATATCATTATATCGTATATGATTGTTATAAGCCTAATTATTTTTTGTAAGAATATTTAATTTCATTTTTGGACTATATGGTACATTTAAATCACACCAGAGATTAATTGGGTAAAAAACAAAAAAACAAAACACTTTTCCCACTTGAGTTAAGTTTTCACTGTTGTTGACTGCAAGAGTTCTTTGGCGCAGAGTCGGATTTCGTCTCCGCCTCTAAAAATTTCACCCAATCACTTACTTGCCGAGAAACATAAATCCAGGCATCGCCTCCTCCGTCTCCAGACTTCTCAGCAACCCTCCACGAGTAGGTGTCCCTAGTCACATTTCTCTTTTAAGTCACATTTTCAAAATAAAGCAATCCAGCGCGTCCACTTGCAATTTGCTTTCTGGTCTAAAAAACTGAGCAAAGCCGAAGGAGCGTCAAAACCTTTTTTTTTTTTTTGCATCTTTTACTTTGAAGGAGTGAAGTTTGCCAGTCAAGCTGTGCGCCCTCTCAGGCTGTCATTGCAGTCTTTGGGCACAGCACTTGGATTTAGAAGGAAGGATTTTCTCCCAAACTGCTATTTTACTGCGAGAAGTTGCTCTTTAATTTTTTCGCATGAATCTCCTCGACCCCTACCTGAAGATGACAGAAGAACAGGAGAAGTGTCACTCCGACGCTCCCAGCCCCAGCATGTCTGAGGACTCTGCAGGGTCGCCGTGCCCGTCCGGGTCCGGTTCGGACACCGAGAACACCCGGCCGTCGGACAACCACCTCCTCATGGGCCCAGAGTACAAGAAAGAGAACGAAGAAGAAAAGTTCCCCGTGTGTATCAGAGACGCGGTGTCCCAGGTGCTGAAGGGCTACGACTGGACCCTGGTGCCCATGCCGGTGCGCGTCAACGGCTCCAGTAAAAATAAACCTCACGTCAAAAGACCCATGAACGCTTTCATGGTCTGGGCTCAAGCTGCACGGAGGAAACTGGCCGATCAATACCCGCATCTGCACAACGCAGAGCTGAGCAAAACCCTGGGCAAACTTTGGAGGTATGTTCACTTTTCACTTTCCATCACTCCTGCAGTGCGTTTTTACGCGCCGCCGTGCGCAGCGGAGTATTCCTTCTGTAAAATGCACAACCTGCCTGCTGTTTTATGTAGAGCTGAACAGTGAGGATATTAGACAAATGCATTTTTTACTTGAATTTATTAATATAGCATTGACCGATTGTTTTTCACTACGATTTTTGTTTCACTTTTTTTTTTTTTTTAGGTCTACTTTATTTTAAAGTGGCCGATATGCTTGCACAGTAGAGGGCATATAAATCACATTAGATTAGCGCACTCAAACTTTTTTTTTAAAACTGTATCATCAGTATTATAATTATTATTATTATTAGAAGTAGTAGTAGTAGTAGTAGTAGTAGTAGGCTAGTAGTAGTAGCTATTGCTATTACAGTAATTCAATTAATGACATATTACACTAATTAATCTATTCCTTCGCGTGCCCGAAGTTTGCTATTACTTGAATGTAATCTAATATGAATGTACAACTTTCTGTTATATTTCCAGACTGCTCAACGAAGGAGAGAAGCGCCCGTTTGTGGAGGAGGCTGAGCGTTTGAGAGTGCAGCATAAGAAAGACCATCCCGACTACAAGTATCAGCCAAGACGGAGAAAATCTGTCAAGAACGGGCAGAGCGAACCCGAGGACGGCGAGCAAACCCACATCTCTCCAAATGCCATCTTCAAGGCGTTGCAGCAGGCCGACTCCCCAGCGTCCAGTTTGGGCGAAGTGCATTCCCCCGGAGAGCATTCAGGTAAAAACCTTTGAGCCATTCTGCATTTACCATTTATTTCCTGTAATGATTTCGAATGTGACTCATTTTTGACAGGCTATTTACAAATCTAATCTCTAGACACCTTTGGGGCTATACCAGACAGACACCTGTTAATGATTAATGATTAGTGGGTTTTACAAGCCATCACGCAAATACACCTGTCTCTATGGTGCCACTAAACTCTTCCTCTTGAAAGCTTTTATGTTTAGTTTATACATTTAAATTTAACACTATTTCCTTATGCTGGGAAAGCCATAAATCACCACTTATTTTATATTTTTAAGAATATCCTCCTCAGCTGCCTGGTTGTGTGAATATCATGTTGACTGTGAGGCTAACTCTTTCTTTCCATCGACCAGGTCAGTCCCAAGGCCCACCAACACCCCCAACCACCCCCAAGACAGATCTGCCCACCAGCAAAGCTGACCTGAAGCGCGAGGGGCGCCCCATACAGGAGGGCCCCGGCCGCCAGCTCAACATCGACTTCGGGGCTGTGGACATTGGTGAGCTGAGCAGTGAGGTCATCTCCAACATGGGGAGCTTTGATGTCGATGAATTCGATCAGTACCTGCCGCCCCACAGCCACGCCGGGGTGACCGGCGCGGGCCAGGCCGGCTACGCTGGCAGCTATGGCATCAGCAGCTCCTCGGTCAGCCAGGCGGCCAGCGCCGGGGCCCACGCCTGGATGTCCAAGCAGCAGCAGCAACAACAGCAGCAGCAGCAGCAGCACTCTCTGACCACGGTGAGTGGAGGAGCAGAGCAAGGCCAGGGGCAGCAGAGAACCACCCAGATCAAGACGGAGCAGCTGAGCCCCAGCCACTACAGCGAGCAGCAGGGCTCCCCGCAGCACGTCACCTACGGCTCCTTCAACCTGCAGCACTACAGCACCTCCTCCTACCCCCCCATCACGAGGGCACAGTATGACTATTCAGACCACCAGGGCGGTGCCAACTCCTACTATAGCCACACGACCGGCCAGGGCTCCGGCCTGTACTCCACCTTCAGCTACATGAGCCCCAGCCAGAGGCCTATGTACACCCCCATCGCCGACACGGCCGGGGTGCCCTCTGTGCCCCAGACCCACAGTCCACAGCACTGGGAGCAGCAGCCTGTCTACACACAGCTCTCCAGGCCCTGAGACGGCGAGCCTCAGCACTGACTGTATCACACTCACCCCATGCATAGACTTCTTTCCGCCCGGCGGCCTTTGTGCCGCCACGCCACACACCCTTCATTGCCAACAGAAAAACATGACAAGGACTTTTTTATAGTACTGAAAATATATCTTTGGATTGGCTCACGACAGTGCCTTTTGTATTGCTTGGAATTGTGATTATATTTTTTTAGATATAATGTAAACAATTTTTGAAATCCTCTGTGAGGACATACTGGTTATAAATATTTTAGTATGTACTGTGTATGTGTTCTGCTCTTGTCATCATTGTCATCATCATCATCATCATAATCAGCGTCATCATCATCCTCATCATCATCATTTGAGGGTTTAACATGTGTCTTATGAGCAGGAATGCTGGGTGAAAACCTTCAGTGGCCTTACTTCTCACTAATGTATTTTTGTACAGGAAGTAAGAAACATCCCTTTACTTACACTGCCGTCTTATAATAGCCTACATTCTGCTTTGAATCTTTGTACTGTACATATTTTATTGTAATTCCCATGAGATGCAAGAATTGAGCAATGCAGGTGTGAAATAGTTTTGAATTTTTGGCCATGATATGACAGTGTCATCAGTGAATTAGGCAAATATTATACTTCTTGTTCTTTGCTTTAGCTCAAATTATTGTGTTGGAAACGCTACAGCAGGTGCCATGTAATTCTACTAGGGGCCTTACCGTGTTGCTAGATGTAACTGAGCAATCCTTGTTTTTATCTGGGTACTGCCTTGATACCATTGGTGCCTCTGGAGCCGCAGTAGAGAGGCTCCAACACTGGCACTGCAGTGTGGAAGCCGCAGCAGAGTTCTGACTTCCTGCTTGAGGAGATACAGGAAGTGACCTTTGACCTGCGTCTCCCAGCAGCCAGCAGGTCTCCGCTGAGTCTGGCATGCTTCTATCATTCCTACAGCCCCATCCATTTCCTAACCTTTTCTTAATTTATTCTTTAGCATTAATTTTATTTGAAAATAAAAAACTATTATCTTTTTTAATTCAGCAGCAGCTAACTGAGATGAAAAGTTTTCAGCAGAGTAGATTGCTGTCATATGTGGTACAAATTTGTTTATTTATCGTTTGTAAATGTGTCCGTTTAAAAGTTTCTTTTTTTCATGATCTAGTTATGTACAGATTGCTTATAATTACGATAAACATGATCTTAAAGTCTTTCTTTAAAGAAGAAAAAAACTGGAAGTTTTCTCTTTTTTTCATTCTAACAAATGAATTAATGGCTATGGAAGCTGTGGCTGTGTTGTAAAGAATTTTCTAGAATCACCAGGATACTTTTTTTGTTTTTGAAAAAAGTTGTGTTCCTCATTTTATATTCCGTATCATTAGTTCTCATATTGTCATCTTCTTAATGCAGTTTCCCTAGGTAAACATGCCGTTGTCTTAAAAGCTTATCTTTTGTATTATATTGTTTGCAATAAAAAGAAAACATTGAAAATAACAAAATAACTTTGTGTCATTTGTTACAAGAATGTCACTCAATATTATTTGTGTGTTTTTCACAATTGCAGGGGAACTTATCCCTGTTAGTTGACTGTAGAATGAACTATTATGTCTTATTATTATGCTTATGCTTAAGATCAGTAAACTTCTTATACCATTATGAAATAGTTTGTAAGGGAAGGAAATCCCGACTGAAAGAGAAACAGTGTGATTGAGATGCTGTTTACTGACTCTGAATCACTTTGCAACGGTCCAACCCAATGGCCTTCATGAAACTCACCAACCCAAACAAGAAGGAAGATCAAGACGACTGTTTTCATGTAACACAGATAATTGAATTTCTGGACTGATCACAATCAGCTTGCCAGTTAGCCACTGCAAAAAGGTTATCATCAGTCCAATCCAAAGTGAAACGAGGCCTTTTAATATCTTGTTATAGCCAAGCTGCGGTGCCGGGAGCTTTGGTTTTGCCTCTGGCTTCTCAGACCATGAGGTCACAGGGCCATCATTACCACGGCCTATTGAGAAGATGTATGTCCACACCCCTCTGCCTGCCTGTATACACCACGGCTTAAAGAAACAAACTAGACATAGAATATTGTTTATTCATTACCAGCCAAGTAATATAGGAATAGGGCAGACCTTAATAAATCAGTGACAATGTAAACACAATCAGGGTCTAGTTTAGGAGCTCTAGCTTCATGTTGAAATTTGAGGCACAGTCTCACATGACATCTCTGTCCTCACATCAACTGGACTGAGCCGCTCTCTGCCACCCACGGCTGCACCTCATCTCACTGCAATGACTGGACAGGATTTTTTTTAGCCTGCCTCCATACGTTCACATTATACAACATACTGTACACTGATCCTGTAGCTAAACGCCCCCAAATGACAGATACACTCACCGAGCACTTTATTAGGAACACCATACTAATACTGGGTAGGTATCAGCTTTCAGCTCAATGTCAACTGGCTACCAAAGTGCCATCCGCCTCAAGGTTCACTGTGTTGTGTTCTGAGATGCTTTTCTGCTCACCACAGTTGTAAAGGGTTATCTGAGTTACTGAAGCCTTTCTGTCAGCTCTAACCAGTCTGGTCATTCTCCTCTGACCTCTCTCATCAACAAGGCATTTCCGTCCGCAGAACTGCCGCTCACTGGATGTTTTTTTGTTTTTTGCACCATTCTGTGTAAACTCTAGAGACTGTTGTGCGTGAAAATCCCAGGAGATCAGCAGTTTCAGAAATACTCAAACCAGCCCGTCTGGCACCAACAACCATGCCACGGTCAAAGTCACTGAGATCATATTTTTTCCCCATTCTGATGCTTGATGTGAACGTTAACTGAAGCTGCTGACCTGTATCTGCTGATGATCTTATACATTGCACTGCTGCCACATGATTGGCTAATAAAATAATTGCATGAATAAGCAGGTGTACAGGTGTTCCTAATAAAGTGCTCGGTGAGTGTATCTAACTTGCATAACAACCTTATAGATAGCTGAAGATAATATTATGACCGCTTTCACACAAAATAATATGAATTGCAAGCAAACACTGTTTTAATGAGCTAATTAGCATCACTGACCGTTTCATCACCTGACTATAATATCGCAGCATTTGTTGGTGTTGGCCTGTGTGCTGGGGTTAAAGGTCAAATTTGTTCTGTGCTCAAATATTTCTTTATGGATACTCCTCAAAAAAGGGAGCAGATTGCATTTCATGGCCATTTCTCGTGGCTGTGCACCCATGAGAAATGGGATTATTGGGAATATTTGATGTCTTTTTTCCTCGCATATCTTGCACCAGTTTGTAATGTATGTAGATTTTAACAGTTCTTGTTATAATTATCCATGATCAAGTAGGCTTACCATGCATGTGAAACAAAGATAAAGCTGTAGAATGGAGGTTCAGGTTATACTAGGCCTACAGACACCAGATATATTAAATAGTAAAATGTCCCTTATTTGTCCAGTGCACAGAGACAGTGGTCTGTCAAATGCTTAAAGGAAAATTCCACCCTAAAACACTTTAACATTGTTAAAACTGCTATCAGCGATGTACCTTGCATTACTGGGTCCATTGTTGTTTGGTGTATTTTCATTATTCCCCTGGATAACTGGCCTAATGTAGACCATGCAGCCGGAAGACATGTTGTTTTCGGGGCGCAACGCTCAATTTTTTTTCACTGCATCAGCTATTGCTATCTCTATTGCTCTTTCCAAACTGAACGTTAAAACCACAGTAAAGTTAGCTTCATATTGAATGTTCAATATTTGGTTTATATTTGTTTTTATACCTTCAATAACTTCTAAAGCAAGTACAACTACACTGATGAATATATTTGTGACTACTGGATGAGGAAGAACAATTTACAACCACTGGCTTCAATAGTGGAGAATATATCCACAGACCCAATAACCAATATCAAGCTAACTGACAGCTAAATTGTACATTGTTGAGTGCCATTCAAAGTGGGAAGTCGGAAATTCCCAGTTGGTAGTTTGTAATTACAATCTCTGTGCATACCAGTGGTCCAGCTCACAAAAAAAACAGATAATATAATACTTCAATGGGATAAACAAAGGAAGAAACACAGAGACTCGAGATTTAAATTTGCCCAATGTATTGTTCCCCATGCAGCAGCTAATGCTATGTCAACTTGGTTTATCAATCTTAGCTAGCTAGTTAGCACAGAATGTTAGCAACTTTACATTTCAAATTCATATCTTTAACCAGTTACCAAATAATCATACTTTAAAGATTTTAAACATGCTAAAGGTTCATCAAACCCATCATCAAGTAACTCCTGCATACATTGAACATCACAAAATGATGACATATATATAACAGTGTAAGAATATCCGAAGTTGTAATCTGCGAGATCCATTTTTTAAAATGTTGGGGACAGCTTTGGTGATAAGTGATTATTGCTGTGGTGTTTTTGTACTGCACTTCCCAGATATCACTTGGCAATAAAACAGTGTCACCAGTACTGAGACGTCTTATTCTTTGGATTTTCAGTTGATGAAGTTTCAGTTTCTGTCGGTACCGTCTTTTCTTTGTCTGTTATGGTAGTTGTTGCTGTGCTAACTAACTGCCCATGCTAACTACCAAGGTCTTCTTCTATTTATTCCAACTTTACTCCGAACCGCAGCTGCTTCCAGTAATGTTGCTTTCATTAGCTGGGTATTGGTTGAATCAGTATTGTGTTATATAAATTGGCAAAAGAGATGAGCAAAATGGAAATGTATACGAAAATGTCACAGATGATTGTTTTCAGCATGTTGTGTTATGCTGACACAGTGATCTACCTATAGGGTTCATGGTGCTGTCTTTGGTTACAGTGGAATCTGACAACCTCCACTCTCCATGGCAGTCAGGAGCAGGCTGTGCGTCTGAAGCCCAGGACCCACCTCCCACAGAGAAGCCCAGAGGCACATCCATCACCCGCTCTCCAGTGGCTCAGACCTGGAGCAAACAGCAGGGCAGCAGGGCCACAGGGCCACAGGGCAGGAGGGTGAGGGGAGGGCAGTTAGCCGTGGCTCAGGGGAAAACAGGAGGAGGAGTAAGGGGATCACAGGGAGAAATGAGAAGAAAAGGGGAGGACAAGAATACAGTAGAACCTTGCTAATCTAAATCCCTTATGGATAGAGATCTTTCAAACCAGAGAACTGTGTTCATGACTGAAATGTATTGATATGCTGGAGCAATACATTTTCCAAAAGAGTTCAAGAACGTTTATATTGGACTGATCCTCCTAAAGTGAAACACAGCTTAGGAATTAAAAACAAATTCAAGACAGTGGTTCAACAACGCATTGGCTTTACAGTATATAACACACAAATGTGCGTTTTTTTAATTCTGTAACAAATTCTGTTCATTTAAAAATGTAAAGTACGTCTGTATTTTAAGATAAGATCTCACTCTGCATTCACACCACTAGCAACAGCAACTGCAACACTGCTGTCTAAGGCCAAGCTGGTTGATTGCTAGCTGTAGCTCCAACAAGCATAAAGTAACACAGTCCATGACTGGCTGCTGATGAAAGATGTTGCCTAAAAGCTGCAGCCAACGTTTCTGTGCCAACAAACAAGGAAACAAGACAACTTCAGTAAACATTAGCCCATTCTCCTCCAGTCACAGAACGTGACCAGAACACCCAGCAACTCGTTTCTTAAGTTGTTGGCAGTGCGTACACATGGTAAAATGCAAAAAGTTTATGTTTGCAAGTCCAACTTTTCAAAAAGCAATCATGTCTTCACAATAACAATCATATTTTTGTAAATGAGGTGCTTGGCAAAAACCTCAGGGCTAAAATTGAAACTGAATTTATGTAAAGTGAAAACATTATTACATTCGACACATAGTTAATCTCTTGTAAAAAAAAATCTTTTCACAACCAAACCACTTAACTAAGATCCCTTTAAGAAGCTATGTGTATCTATTAATACTGTAATATTATCAAAGGTCTAGCTCCCCTGTTTTTCCCCTGTATAAAGTAATTTCACAACGGGAGATGGATATTTTACACTTTTCATTCAATAACAGGAAAGACAGAAGGTGTGTAGACAGGACGAAGGTCCAAGAAGTCTGAGAAACCCATTCATACATGTGTGAAAGAGAATCAGACACAGAAGGTAGTGAAGTAGCTGGGCCAAACTTGCTACCCTGCCTTAAAAAAAAATAAAATAAAAATAACGATGGCCACTTTCATCGGATTTCATCAGATTAGTGTGTCATGTGGTGTTTTCACAGAGTAGCACCCCATCAGGAAATGACATCAGTATTGAGGCTTTCCCTGCTCTAGAGCTGGTGACTCATTTGCTGGGCAGTGCCATGGACACGTGCAGCCTTGCCCAGTAGCAGCCCAAACATATGGACACATTCAGTCTGTTCCACAAAGCAATAAAAGAAGTGATATTGATCATAGTGATGACATATAGCTGATGCTGGCTGATAATGTCACCGTTTTACAGGAAAATAAAATTAAAAAAAAGCATCTGAAATTCAAGCTCAAGAGAACACACACCATCAGTCTGTCATCACTGTATATCTCATTGACAAAGTGGCCGGGCAAGGCGATTATAAAGCATGGAACATTCTTGCCACAGAATGGATCTTTCACCAGCCATCTTTCCAAACCACGTGCCCCAGCCTCCTGACCTTGGCTCAGAGCGTCCTGGCAGTGGCAGAGTGACCCAGCCACTGAGTGGATTGGGGCTGCAGTGGGACTGCTGCCCTCCAAACAGCAGGAGTGCCCCGATGAATGTTCCCCAGAAGGATCGGAAACAAGACCAAATTTTTCTTTCTTTTTTTTTTTTTTTCTTTTTTTTTTTCAGACAGGCCTTTCCATGGGCAATTTTCCCAGGACGACCCCATTATTATTCCACAGAGACGTCTGCCCCCGCCGAACCCTATGGGTGGTCTTTCTGAGGGCAAAAGGAAGAGGAAAAGAAAAGGGAGAAAAAAATCTGGTGAATCACCCTTGGAGACTGGACAACAATAAAATACAAAACAAAGTAAAATGAGACAAAACAAGATGAAGAGTCAAACAGCCCTCCAGCATATTGCGAGTGCACCTTGTTTGAACTGATAGACTGCGTGTCTCTGAGTGTGTATGTGTATGTACAGGTCATTTGCCTATTACCGTATTCCAAAGATAAAAGAAAATAAAGTGCTATTCTAAAAGTGATAATTGAATTAGGGCACATTATTAATTGCAGTAGTCTATACAACCGACCAAATCAAAAACACAAACATAAAATCTCTTAATTTGTAGCAGACGAGGGCCATCACTGTGCGCAGAATTGTATTTCTATTTAAAACATATTGGTATACGGCTTGTTCTTAGTATATCTGGTCCGCTGGCAACCATTTCCCTGTTTAGATTACCGACAAGGACAGTTTGGATTGACCCCCACGCCGAGTTCCTTTTAAATTGTCCAGTCCATAAAATCCTTTCTTAAACCAATAATGCACATCCAGTGGAGGAAACCCCAGCTAAATCACACAGATAGACAAGCTGACCACAAGGCCGTTTCCATGGAGGCTACACCCTCAGCTTAAGAACTACTATGTGTTGATTCAAGTTGGGAGCAAAGGGAGGGCAGATTTCCTACATCCTGAAGCTTATTGATTATTGTATACATTTTCCGGAGAAGGGGAAAATCAGAAGACGTACGTGAACAACAGGCTTGTGACAGCAAAACTCACTCATGGGAAATCATATTTATTTAAGTTTACAAATCACCTCTTGTCACCACTTGATTTTTTTCTCACTGTCGGAGAAGACTTAGGAAGTGAGACTTTGCCCCGCAGCCATCCATCTTGTGTTGGCCCCATGAGGATGCCGGCCTGTGCCAAGAGGCCTGGGCCAGCCTGCTGGAACCCTTGGTGAGCTCCCGGCCTTTGTCTGAGGATGTGGAAGAAACCTGGCACTGGCCCGAGGTCAGCGTCACAAAATTATATTACCATAATCCCATTAAGTGTGTCTGAGGCCTCATGAGCTCCAGATCAGTCTGGGAGGAAGGTGGGTGAGGGTTGGCAGTGGCGGAGTGTGTGCCTGAAGAAACACACTTCACACTCAGTGCACAATTAAGAGATTGAGGTACGCTTTAGAGATATGTATTTTAGGCGACATGACATTGTAGGCCTGTATGCCAAATGGGAAGATATATTATTAACACATGTACAGTGGATGGATTTGTGTTGACCTAAATCGAAAAGTTCTCAAGGCATGTGTCCTATTTCAGTATGATAAACTGTTGTCTGTGATAGGAGAGATTTATGATTGCAATCAACATATAACAGAAAAAAAAGGATAAAAATGTTCTTATGAGCAAGGCAACTCTCCATAATTGAATCCAGGAGCTTGATGGCTAAAGCGGGTTAGTGCATGAGCCTTATATAATCAAGGCTTCTCATCCTTATCTGCTTCATCCCTCATTGTTCAGAGGAGGATTCTCTACAATAATAATGAGATTTTCCATTCATCTTTCCATTTGTTTCCAATTAGACATTGAAGGAAGAGCTTGGCCTGTCCAACCACCCACAGATACAGTAGTTTGTCTTTGCTAACTCCCCGCCGTTACCTTGTAAATCTCCACAGAACGTATCCGTTTACACTGCACATCCTCAATGGACACAGGTTGGTTGTGTGTGTGTGTGCAAATCGACATGGCAGCAAAACCGATACCATCCTTCCAGGACATGAAAGCTGAATGTAAGCCGAGCTCCTGTAGTTGATCCTTGAGGCATAACTGTGGGTGTAACATACAGAGAGAGTTTATCTAACGCACAACACAGGAATGCAGCCTGGTTTCTGTGTTGCTTCTCTGTTTCAAATCGTGACCACAACTATGTATAGAAAAACCAAAAAACAGTCCTAATGATATTTTTCTTTCTGCCATATGAGTCTTTACACTAGATGAGCCACTATTTATCAAAGCGTGTTGAGCTATTGCACTGCAAACAGCAGGACGTCGTCTTAGGTTTCTGTTTGTTAGCTGGCCAGGGTCATAATTATCTTTCATGTTTGTCCTGTACTGGATAACCGCGTGAAAAACAACGTAAATCGTAAAGGGACAAGAGGACTTGCAGCAGAAACAGTCAGCTAAGCCAACTTGTTCTCAGGTCAGAGTGAGAATGGGAGGAGTGGCAGTGCACATGGGCTGGGAGTGTGTGTGTGTGTGTTTCGGGGGAGCATAGGCGGTAGGTGTTAGTTCTTGCAGTGACTACAGTAAGCCAGAGTGGTATTGTAGGCAGCCATTTCTTTACTCATGGGGCCTGGTATCTCAAACATCCCTCCCCTGTGTTTGTCCATTCCATCTATGGGACAACCAGTAGACTCAATCCCTTGTCCAAATAAGTTAATACCTCAACTAACATGTAAAAGTAAAGTTCAGGGCCAAATGCAGATTCCTGAGAGACAGACCTGGCAGTAAACCAATTAATTACACACGCAGTGTGACTCACTTTGTCATGGCGACACACAGTGACACACACACACAAACATAAGGACACTCTCTCTCTCTCTCACACACACACACACACACACACACCGAAGAAGATGGAAAACTTTTCTGATGCTCTCAAAATAAAATTTATAGATTTTACATTTTTCCCTTTCTCAGACCAGCATTTGTTAATTTATTTTCTATCCCCTTGTCACATACTACTGTGTCTCTGCTAACCACCACTATCCTGCCATGCAGACTGCAGTTTCCAGATGCTCCGTTGTTTATGCTCTGTGTGTATGTGTGTGTGTGTGTGCCCTCGCATCTGTTTTGTTTGGGGTTTCATTTCACACCACTGTGGTTCCCCTTACACCCTTCTCCCCCCTCTCCTCCCTCCCTCTCCTCTTCCTTCCTTCTCCACGATGAGCACTGAATGAAATATGGGCAGAATGCCTTACGGTCAATGGGGTCTTCACCAGCCTCATTTCCTCCACGCTGAGCTCTGTCAGAGAGCACTAAGCACAGGCCCCAGGCCCAACGCTGACAGCACAGGAGGAAGCAGACAGTATTAAGTTCCCCTAAAATTAAAGCAAATATCACTTCACTGTAATAGATAGAAACAGTAACTCAATTTGAGTAAGGAGGCTAATAAGACTGGGGAAAGCGTCTTGTGATCTGGTGCTGTTTCGTCAGTGGATCACTTAGCGACGATAAGCTGCATGTTAAAGCCGCCCCTCTGACAGCAACAGCTCTGCAATAAAACCAGATATGATCTGAATTCATTAATAATGACAAATGCTAACCAGATAGCTCATGTCGTGGATCTGTCAAAAAAGAAAATATTGCATCACGCATTCATGCTTCCCATCCCCTCTCTGTCTCTCCCAAAGTTGTGTGCGCAGCCTCTTTAGCGCATTAATTGGTAGCAGTTCTGGGATGGGGGATGGGGCAGGGGTCGGGTTTGTTCTGCTCTGTGCCCCTATTATTTTCTCCACAGGCAGCCTAGTGCTTTCCAACTACCTCTGAAGCATCAGCAGTTTTTCATGGCCTTATCGTGTGCAGAAGGGAATACTTTGAAACTAGCCACGGAGGGACTCTCCGCAGGAAGCTTTTATGTGCCCCTAATTTTGGAGAAGAGATGTTTTTACAGATGCCCATTCTTTGCAGACATTTTTATCTGTTCGGTGGTCATGTAACTTTTGTGGCAGGTCATTGTTTGGTACAGTCCCAGAGCGCATAAGTTAACACTGAAACTCTTCCTAATTCTACTGCTGTGTTCCCAACAAGAAGTCAACCTCCTGAGAATCCTTCCCAGTGCCCCTTTTCCCCCGCCTGGGGCCTAGAAAACATGGAATTAGCATCACGTCCCAGAGTGCTTTGCAGCAGCAGCTGGGGGGAACAGGTGTGTGTGGTGAGCACATGCTGAGGGTGACGAGGTCTGCCACATGTTAAATACATAAAACCCACCATCCCTCTGCTTAACTAGGACAGAGAGAGAGAGAGAGAGAGGGAGAGAGATCCCTAACCTTTTGGACCTATGTTTTTGTGTCCCTGTCAGATCATAAGAGGCAAGGAAACTGGCCAATGCATCTGGAGAAAGAGACAGTGGAAAAATACACATAAAGGTGCCAGTTAAGTGTCTTTCTGAGGCGGACTAGATGGAGGAGAAATTTGAATCTCTCTTTTTTAGAGCAGGATCACACAGTGGGATTTCAATAAATGAGAGAGCGTGGTGCCCAAGTGCAGAGCCAAAGCTGCCAGACACTATGTCCAGACTCAGACTCTCTCTCTCTCTCCTCCTCTCTCTCTCCCCCCCCCTCTGTCTCTTGCTCTTGCTGTCTTTTTCTCAAGTCACTTTCTGTAACTTGCTGTGAAATTCCAAGGAGAAGTCAGGAAGAGAAGAATCAGGGGGCCGACATTTGGTTTTATGTGTAGTAAAGCCAATAGTGGGCTTCTTGAATGCAAGACTGCATTTCTTGATGAGTATTTTTCTTACAGCAGGAAATGTAATCCATCTTATTGTGTGTGTGTCTCTCTCTCTCTCTCTCTCTCTCTCTCTCTCTCTCTCTCTCTCCTACCATTATAGTTCTCTCCTTACCTGTTAAATGCAATCCTTATAAGTATATTTACGTATATTTCTTATACTGTATATATTTTACTCCCAGCAGATAAGTGAGAGTTTGGAATCAAACATTCTGCCATTCCCATCGCCACTGGTTGCCATGGTAATGAAGCCTCCTGGGCCTCGATGGCCCGTTGGCATCAACCAATAGCAATGCCAGACGAGGCTCCTAACCCTGGGAAAAATCATGCCCTCTCCTGATTTATGATAGCTGTGAAAACTTCAAAATTCTCTCCCGGACGTGTCAGCAAACATCACAGCGCAGGTTCAGCTATGCGAGTGCTCATGTGCAAAGATCCAACGGGCCTGTTCGACACCTTGTTAAGGTTTTCCTCTTCCTCCGCCTGCCCTCTCCACCCTGCACATCTCTGCCCCTGTGGCCCTTTGGGCTGCGGCTCTGACCCCAAAGCTCCTAGGATTGCTCAAAATCCCCCCATAACAACTGCAGCAACATTTGGCCTCCAGATTTTTTTCCCCAGTCTTCCCATGCACCTCCTTTTGAGGCTTTTCTTTATTGTTGTACAAATTGATATGTTACCGGTGTGCGAGCTGCACTGTTTAAGTATTATCAGCTCTAGTAATGGAATATCAAACCATTGAGGGCTCTGGCCATTGGGTCAAATCAAGCAAACAGTGAAACAGCTCGCACCGCAGAATCACTCTCTCAGAGATTGCGCAAGAGGAGAGAAACTACTTCCTATACAGTTGTAGGTTTTGCTTTAATTGAAAAAATAATTACATGATTTGGATTATTTCTTTTTAGTATGCCTCATTCATTCAGACTCATTCCATTAACCTTTAGATGTTGACAGGTTTTACTTCCTACCTGGACTTTAACAAGGGTCCAGGACCTATGTCTAATCTGCCAAGCGGCTCCACAATAACCATGAACAGAACAGAATCTCCTGTTAGATCCAGGAATGCACTGTTGCATATCAATGACCCACATCAACAGAGAGAGAGAGAGAGAGAGAGGGGGAGAGAGAGAGAGAGAGAGAGAGAGAGAGAGGGAGAGGGAGAGAGACAACAAAAAGAGAGGATAAAAGGGCCCCCTCCCTATACAGGCGAACACACACGCATAAACACTGCACACACACACACACACAAACACATTGCAAACACACGCAGGCAGGCAGGCAGGTCCGTGAAATATGACAGCCCCACGGTGAAGTAGGTGGGGGTGAGGGAAGCCATATTGTAACAATCTTATTCTGTGGTCATTAATCGTATCCTGCTGTTCCAGCCTCCCCGACTGTGTGTGCTGAGCGTATGTCAAACACATTTCCCCTCTCTCGGTGGGCGCACTCCCAGCCAGCTCTAATGCTGCACAAAGACACAAACCCTGAGAGCTCCTGAAGGCAGACAGGCTAGATAATCTCCCCCTCGGACTCCAGCGCCAAGCCAGAGAGGCACAGAGAGACACTGGCCCACAGGGGAAGTCCTCAGGCTCGGGCTGCTGCTGCTACCCTGCTATACTATGGGAAACGCACTGACAAATCAAATATAATGCGAATGATGTTAAAGAGGAAATATTTGAGCAAACTTTTCTATTTAACCACATTGGAAAGATAGAAAAGTATTCTCATGGTATCCTTGTGACTAAACGTAGTGAAATGCTACTGTATAAATGTAAGTTGTCAGATTGTTGCTTTTTACAGCATAGCCTTCCCTGATAACTGGATTCAAAATGACAGTGCAGTTGGCTCAGCGAAAATATATCTGGTTTACATGATCAGTACAAAGGAATAGTTTTAATGTGACAGTGGGCTGGAATCAAGGACGAAAGTAATAATTTGAGATGCAGTCCTATTATATTTACTGATTACAGTTACAGTATTCAACAGCAATCATAAAATCCCTTCAGTGATAAACACAGACAATCTCTGGGCAGGCCATAGGCATTTGGCAAGAGTAAAGTGGCCTTCCCTCTCTTCCTCTTTATCCTCCCCTCCCTCCATCCTGCCTGTCTTGCTCCCTTTTTTCCCCTCCTGCTGTGAGCCGCCTCATTAGGGAAGTGATGATGTAACCCCCTCTGTTTCATCAAGCGCTGCCATTTGTCATTATGACTGACAAGTGCCGAGGTGGGCCAACTGAGTGACAGGAAGGAAGGCTTCCCTGTGGCACTGTAACTAGTGCTATCCATCACTTCACTTTTCTCTCACTTCTGTTTGATAACGCCACAGTGCATGGAAAAAAATAACATTTTCTAAAAACAAATTAGACAAGAATCCCATTATTTTCCTATGCCCTTTCCCTCCCAGTGTTATCTAAATATCAATACATAAAAAATAAATCAATCAAAGAAAATGTGTTTGATTTGTGGTCATTGGACGTATGATAAATGATCCTCAATCAATCTCTAGATTTCCATATTGTAAGTGGGTCTACATATGTCTCAAACCCTGAGCCTGCAACTGACTGAGGATTATTGCCAGAAACCTGAGAAGCCTCTTGACAAGCGGAGTCTCCAGAGCAATGGAAAATCAGTGTGAGCCCCCATCAATCACAGAATTGGAGATTGGTTGAAAGACCTGCTTTTCACAAGCAGGCTGGTCTGAGATCCTGACAAGATAATAGATTGTGAAGCTGTCAAAAACAAGTGAGGAGATGTATTGATCACAAATCAAAGACATGATTTTCCGCAGCTATCATAAGTGATATGATGATATTACTGCTGCTATTACCAGAAATTTCAGTTCTGGCTTACATCACAGCTGAATAAACTGGATAATTTTTTTTAGGCTGAAGCGTGGGATGCTCTTTTACCTGACCAGATGGCTTGGTCTTGGGTGACATCCTCTGCTTACACTCACACATCTTTGACCCAGCTGCTCCTCTTTTTACAGAAGCTACCAAAATAAACTAACCCAGAAACTTGAGGCTTGAACAGCAGTCCACAAGGAAAACACAGGAGCTGCAAAGGACAAACACTACAACCATGGCAAAGCTAAAATTATAATCTGAATGTGACAGCAACAAGCAGACACACAACACACACTCCTAGCCATAAAGACACACTTAACGAGATCAAATTAGTTTCCCTATGGTCAAGGGAGGAGTATAGGCAGTTGGAGACGTCTTGACAGAACCCTTGACCTGTGGGTCTTGGTTACGAGGAGTGCCCGTCACTGGGGACAGGAGGGGGTGATTGATTGGGTCCCTCTCGGCAGGGTCAGCTGGATGTCCTGGAGAGATCTCCCCATCCATCAGATCGCCCAGACCCAGAAAGAGTTGCCTCCAGATGGGCAGCATTGTTCCCGGGCCACCCTGGCAGACACTGGAGGTCTGGAGGACCCAATGTTACTGACAGCAGCCACAGGCATCTCAAAGCCTGGGTCTGCATCTGTGCCTGTGTCAGCACGCTTCGGGAGCGGTAGCACACGGCCAACCTAATCAATACCACACACTAGATAGGACAGAGTGCGTAGTTTCCAGAACAATAGCTGTCATTACAATCACTGGTCATAGCTCAGTGATCATCCAGAGTTGAGATAAGAGGTAGCAGGGATGGTGCGCTGGCAGAGATCACTGTGTCCTGCTAGTCTAGTGACTAGTGAGGCGTAACATGGAGTCTTAATTGTGGTGCAAGGCCTAATTGCATGGTCAGGACAGGGGGTAATGAGTTAATCCCCAGCCGGTCATCCGTGATGAGGAGAAGCAAGTCCTCACCACAGTAATTACACTGCTGCTCATTATCCTCAAAGCTTCAGTACACTGGAGGGACGAGCGTGTTAGATTTTGATGATCTCTTCTATCTTTTGCAACCCTTGCCTGTTCTTAGGCTTGACAACAGGTCGGACATATGTGAATGGTGGGCTTGGGAGCTAAGCAACAATATTTACAGCGCCCACCAGCCAATCCAGGGAGGCCAGAGGATCAGTCAGTGATTGGGAAGACCAGTGCTGCTTGCCAGGTTGCTAGCCCCGTTGACAGATTTGGATGTGATTTTTGGGAGGGGCTATTGGGGGGGTATTTGGGGGGAATGGGTGGAGATATATGTGATCCCTTGGCCCCACCATGACAGACGTCATGCCGCTCTGCTACGTGATGATCTCTTCCATATGGACCCAGGAATGGTCAGTCTGTGTTTACATGAGCTGATCCCCAAAACGTGTCCCAAGACTCGTTCTCTGGCATTGCAGCCCAGGAGGGGAGCAGAGGAAGGGGGCTGGGGCAATCAGGACACCCCCTACTGAAGACCCATTACCCCAGACTGCACAGCGGCACCAAGCAGGGCAGCAACCTGCCAAAAACACCTCCCGTTTCACACGCCCGTATACACATACACTTAAACACACACCATGCACTGTTAGAGATTACACCCATCATATTTTCATAATCGTAGGAGGCACCTGAAGTCAAGGCCAAGTCAACACATTTTACCTGGCAGCTTATGAAAAGGGTCATTTGTGCGGGATATATTTCAAAAGCATTTCATCTGTGCTTGCTTCAGTAAATTGGAGAAATGGGGGTGTCACATATAAATGGCATCTTTACAGAATCTGAGCTTCTTTGTCAACCTTGGACTGAAGAAGGTGTCAAATAATTTTAATAGGTTGGAGGTCTAAAGTCTGCCAGGATTTAGTTTGGCAGACAGAAAACTGGTACTGGTCAGTGTAAGAGGGTACTCACAACCTGTTTTGAAAGAAAATGTGAAATGTGTAAATGCTTTTAAATGCTGTCAGGACTGTTTGGTCTGCTGCAGCCAATGTGCTTACAAAGGTAGACTAAGTAGTCTGATCTCCAGGAGATTCAACATAGTCATATGACAAGATGTTTTCAAAGTGAATATAAATGAGATTGGGATCTCTCTCTGGCATCTCTCCTCAAACTCCAGGCTTATCTTTAGATCTGGGATGTGGGTGAGGGACTTCAGGGAGATCATGCGGAGCCTATACACAGGAAGAAATGCTCAACCTGCCGCCACCACAGCTCTCCTCCTCTCTGTCCCTGATAGCCTCTCCTCTACTCAAAACACCAATTCACCCTCAGCGTATAAACCCCTCTGTGGATGTTTGGAAAAGGGGGTTCTCCCCATAGTCTACTTAAATAACCACTTCCCCTGGAATGAAAACAGATCCATTATAGGACACTGGTATCTCCTCTCCTACTGGGGTACCCCTCTCTGTCTCCGCTGACTGAGTTCAGGGCCTGGGCTTAGCGATGGGCGCTGTGATGGCGGAACACTGCCCCTTCTCTGTTGACTCAGAGCTGGAAGTGAGTAAGCTGAACTCGGGCCTCGTCTCACCAGAGACCGGCCGCACCCTGCTAATGACATCCAGCCCTTGACATTCTTAAAAGTCTCTGGTTATTAAGGAAAACAAACAAGGACATCGGACTCACTCACTCTCTGTGCTAACAAATACCGTCCCCAGGCGATCCAGTGGATTGCTGGTGCAACTCAATAGTCCCGTGTTGAAAATCAAATCAGGTTATGGTGATCTGGAATGTACGGTGAGTGTAGCCCGGCATTTATTCAGTGAGGTGAATGAAAGAGACAGCCACAGATATGATAGCACAACGTGCATGTGTGAGGGTGTGAAGGTGTGTGTACGCTTGTGTGTGTGCAAGGGAGGGAGTGTGCCTGCCCGCCTGTCTTAGAGGCTCAAGTTTTCCAATTGCACTCTGATGGCAGGGGCAAATGTACACGTACACACACACACACACACACACACACACACACACATAGACACAGAGCATTTGCAATCTAGGCTGAGGCTTCCTCACCGCAGGGGGTTTGGGGGTGGGATGTGGTTCTCATCCCATTGGAGGGAGTTCTTGCACCCCCTGCACCCGCCCTCCCAAGCCCCTCCACACCCCGAGCTCCCATTCCCAACTCTCTCTCCTCTCCGCCCCCCGCCCCTCAAACCCATCCTCCCCCGTCCTGCCACACATCATTGCCCCGCTAAACGCTGACAATTGGTGACAAATGGACTGCACTGCACACTGTGCGTCAGTTGCCCCGGGAGACGGTGGCCGACTTGGGGCAGGGAAGGAGAGCAGAGGAGGAAGGGAGCGGGGAGTCGTGCAGCAGAGAGGCGCCTGGCACAGGTGGCTGAAAATCAATACAGATCCGGCCTCTGATTGGGCCTGACAGCACAAGAGCAGTGGAGTGTGGGAATCCACTGAGTGCCACATGATGGAGGGTAGGGGAGGAGAGGCAGAGGAGAGATGAGAGGGGAGAGGGAGGGGCAAAGACACATTATTCCACATTATCACAATGACATTTTGAAATGTGACAAGGACACTTTCCTAACCCATGCACTGGGCGATTTATAGATGAGGAAGACACTGTCACAGATGCCATCTTAAAAGTTAGGAACAATTCATATTTTGCAAGTTTGTTTAGTATTTGTAATCATATTAAGATTCATGCAGCTGCCTGACAGTGGCACGTTGAGCTATTGAGAGTCCAAATGCTTGGGCTCAACTCAAATAACAATGGCTCATGCGCACATGTACACACACATGCAGACTTGCTTTCTCTCATGCACAAGCATGCTGAGTTTGCAGTAACTAATTTCACCCAAGGCTGAGCGCACGCAAGAGTGTGGGTGCCCCTAGTTGCCCTAATGTTGAGTGTAATAAACATGTGACCAGCTATTTCTCATGCTACTCTAGGTCTTTGCCTGTCCAGAGAGGCGGAGCTAAGTAAAAAAAAAAGAAATATAAAAAATATATATAACGTGCCCAGTGGGGTAAACCTATCCCCCACTCCATCCCCAGTACCATCCAAAAACTTATTTTTGTCTTGTGAAACACAACTAAACATCCATTTTGCAATTTTGTAAACCTGTCATGATGTTGGTGTTGGATGTGGCTGTTTCTGCTGTCATCAGACAATAAAATGATAAGAATTAATAACGGAATACAGCGATAACAGAGACTGCCAGCTTCACTAGTGAGTTAGTTATATCCACAAGTACCTGGATGGCCTGTGTGTACTTTATATGCATAAAGTTTCTAAGATTAGGACCGCTCATCTAAGTTTACTGGTTAGGTTGTCTTGTAGCCTGTAGTTGCTGTAGCCTCGTCTTGATAATATTGAAAGAAAGTTTTGGTGTGTCCTTTTTTTCTGGCCAACAGCTAATTGCGTCTGCAATGTGTACATCTGCTTTGCTATCTTCCACCTAGTGTAAATGAAATATGTAAATATGGCAAATTACACAATATCAGAATGACATTGATTTCTTTGTGATAGCTAAGTTAGCAAGCTAAACCATGTGGTAAAAGACTGCTAACTGTCATGGGTAATTACCACATATCACTGATAAACTGACTATTTATGGACAATGTCAGCATTATTGGCAATATTGATTCGGTAGTCAAAACTATACAAACAGTATTAACTGAACTTCTGTTTATGCTATGTTTATGCTAAGCTAGCGTAGCCAGGAGATTCCCATTTCAGGCAGTAAATCAAAGACAAAGCAACTCCTCATGCCTCAGCTGGATGAGCCATGACTATGTAGTGCAGGCATCATGGATCTGGACTTGCACATGAGCATTCAAAATGGTGAACATCTAGTTAAACAAACCAATTTCTTGGGCTGGTCACCAGCCGTGGCTGTGCAACCTGCTAAAAGTGACCAGGCAATCACAGGGGGCTTAAGCTGACAAAATGGGCATCATCTTTTAAACCAACTGTTAAACCTAATGTTTACTTGCCTTTATGTAAATAAAGAAGAAGAATGTCATTATAATATTTGAGGATTTTTTATTGACATAGCCTGCAGCCTATTCCCGCCCCATATTACCACACCTAGAAAATTATTATGATGGCATACACTAGGTTGTCACCACCTCTGCAATGTCTTGGATGAAATGCTGTGGCAATTAAACAACACATCCTACTCCTGCATACTATTGCCCAAATTGTTTCACCACCACAAAACAGATTCTTAGATTTCATGTGTCTATGTCCAACGAAATAGGAGCGTATTTCAGAGTTTACTTACTTGAACAGAATTCATCTACACACTTGTCTCCAGAGCAATTTTAATTTCCTCCAGGAGACGGATCTTCCTATCAAGTTAGCACCGGTGACATCACAACTTATTGCTGGGAACAAAAAGACAGCATGCATACTGAGAAGAAAAGAGAAGTGACACAAAGACAGGAGTTTAATCAAGCTTTTATGGGAAAGTATTGCTTTAATTGAATTTTGGCCTGTGCTCAAACTGTGATGTTTTGATGAAGAATTCACCGTGACTGTATGTATGCGGCATTTTACACAAATGTACACACTCTACTTTCTGGCCTTGGATAAAACATTCATGCAAATTTGAATCAACGCTGATTATCTTCAGCTTCAGCCAAATGTTTCTTCATCAGATAGTTGGAACCCACTTATAGAAACCCCAGTTCGCTGTCAGTGTATTTGACAGGGAGGAACCCGGGGTTGGGGTAAGTGACATTCCCACCCTTCACCCCCCAGTGAAAGACCCCTCCCACATATGACAGTACAAATTAATCAAGGCCCCAGACAAACCTTCAGCCTTCACACAACAAAAGGATTTGGGCCCTCCATGCATTGGCCTCAGCAGGCAATTAAACTACGTGTGCAAGTGTGTGTGTGTGTATGTGTGTGTATGTGTGTGTATGTGTGAGGCATGTATGCATGTATGCGTGCTTATCAACAACAGCATCCCATGTCATAAATTCACACTCATGCATTATACATGAGTAAATATCTCTGTCGGAGCAGCAATGTATATTTACGTGCATGTGAGTGTTTGCATTCAAGAGTGTGTGTGTTTGTACATGCATGTGGACGAGTGTGTGTTTTGTGTGAAAGGGGGGCACAGAGGGGGGGCCACGATCAGCTGTGTGCAGGTTGCCGTCTTTGAGAGGGTGGGTGGTGTGTGTGTGTGTGTGTGTGTGTGGGGGGGGGGGGGGTGAGGACATGTCGGCCCTGTGTGTGGGAACCCCGCGCTCCTCACTTCTCATACATTGTTCTCTTGCTCCTACAAACCGTTAATGCCACAAAAGATGCTCAGCCTATTGTGGCCCGGGACAGCTGAGGGGGGAGGGCAGTGGGGCGGAGGCAGGCGAGGGAGGAAGGGAGGGAGGGAGGGAGGGAGGGGGAGGGGGGGTGGTTGTGCTGGGGAGGCAGCCTGAGCTGAGTATGGCTGCCTTGGCTCCCTCCCCTCCTCTCTCCTCTCTCTCCTCTCTCCTCTCCCTCTCTGCTCCTCTGTCCCCTCTCCTCTTCTCTCCTTTCCTCTTCTCTCTTCACTCGGCTCTGCCACTTAGCCCCTCTCAAGAGGATTTGGCCAGGCCGGATTTAGGGGGCCGATGCTTATCATACAATGGAATTAAACCAACTCAAGGCCCGAGCTTTCTCTTCTAGCCCGCTATGGCTAATCTGAGAATCTGTGAAGGAGGGCTTAGGTGATGTTACATTTTCATTAGACCTCTGATGGCAAACGGGCCACTAATGGTAAGAGCCCTGGGTGCCATTGTGATGCAAATCCTGATTATTTCTTTAATTAAAGCAGGAGAGGGGGGCCAAGAGGGTAGAAGGGGTGGAGTTGACACTGACAGAACTGCATGTCCTTACCCCCACTAGACAAGGATTCTCACGTCCGTCCCAGACTGGAGATCTGGGGCTCTGGGGGATTTGGCTGGTTTGTGAAGGGCTGGTTCGGCTAGGGGATTGGGGCTGAGCCTTTGAATCTGTGACACAGGTCACTCATGTTCCCCCGGGAGGACATCATTTTACCTAAGCTCCAAACAAGTTACAAGATCTTCATTTCTAATTATGAGCGACTGAAAGGAAAGCGGGCTGTCAGCACTTTCTTTATTTGAAGCTGGAATCACTGTTTTGGTATTGGACAAAGTGTGCGTATTGTTAACTTGGCACACCTGTAAATATCAATGCCCGTCTAAGGTTGACCATTTGTCTCCTTGCTATTGTATTTTAGGGTGTCATATGCCTCACAAGAACATAATGTTTTACACCACTGTTCATTTACAGACAGTGAAATCAGCCCTTTCTCCGGATTGAGAACATAAGTTTTGGTCTTTTTGGTCTCATTTATCTTCTTATTTATGATTGCAGTATTAATTCCTGAAAAACCCCAAACCCCAGAGAGAAACAAACTTTGACGATGGAGTCATTGGGAGAACTATGAGCTGAAATGGAGCAGTTCACAACAAACAAAAAGATAGATGGTTGTGACGATTGTCTGTTACTGCAGGGTGAAAACGAAGACAGTTGCTGATGGTTTCTGTCCCACTCCCTTGAGATGATGTGCACCGCAGAAAAAAAGGGAGGCAGAAAAACATTCAAATGCCGGGTAGATGAGCTTCCGCCCTCAGGATCTGTGTTGTTAGTCCTTGCCACGGTTCTGGTATTCATGGGAACACACTGTGTACTCTGCAGGGCTGCAGACCAGATGTGGTCCTGAGCTGGACTGTACGGCAGGACAGGGATGACTGCAGGAGAAAGAGAGAGAGAGAGAGAGGGAGAGAGGAGGGAGAGGGAGAGAGAAGGAGAGAGGAAGAGGGAGGGAGAGAGAGAGAGAGGGGTGGGTGAAATGTGCGCAAAACACCTCCCAAAACACCTCCGATCACCCTCCAGTAGTGGGTGAGGACTGTGTGTGTGTGGGTGTGTGTGTGTGTGTGTGCGTGTATGTGTGTGCGTGTATGTGTGTGCGTGCACGTGCATGTGTGCCCACGTGTGTGTGGCTGCGTGTGTTGCACGGTCGGTGGTGAGTGCTGCTGGTGTGGGCTGGTGATGAGTGCTGGAGGTGGGGGCTTTTTACGGGAGAGGAGAGGAGAGGAGAGGAGGGTAGCAGGAGGGGAAGGGGGGTATGGAGACCCTGAGAACTTTTTTTTCCCCTTGGCGTAGCTGCACAGCTCTCCAGGACCACGGAGTGTTGCCCCCCTGCAGCTTAAGCCTCTGTCTCTTTTTGTCCCCAGCACAACAGCCTGTGGCATTCCATGGCAGCAAATCTGGCTGTGCTGTCACATGGGGGAGATTAGCCAAACTAAGACCTCAATAGAATGCTCACTTTACTCACCCATTCCAGCAGTGGCTGCCCCCCTGCGCCCAAACACCCTCGCACACCCGCACCCAATTTAACCGTTCCTCGTCTAGACAGAGTGCAAAGCGATTATTATTGGCATTATTAAGACTTATAAGCACTGCTCTTTTTGTCATTGTCACATTCCCAGCGGTGCACATGAATAAACATGCCAAAGCAATGAGACCCATTTCCCACTGTGAGGGACACTTCCTGGTTAGCCGGGCCCGGGCAGCGCTCGACCCCGCCAAGCTGCAGTCTAATTCCTGGGACTAGATGCAGAATATGTTGCAGTGGATTTACATCTACTTCCAATCCATTTTCTTCTGTAATTGAGGTTTTCTCATGCCTGCTGGCTCCTCCGGTCCACCTCCCCATCATAATGCAGTTATTCTGGGCTTGGTCACAGAGATTTAGAGTTATTCTAGCCACACCACCGCTACCCACACACCCCAACCTTATCTGGCTGGGGGACACTTGGAGGAGGATCTTCCAGGAAACGAAGCTCCAGCAGGGTGGAGAGTTCTGTGGCTGCCTGGAGGGACCGAGGATGAACTGGGAATGGGACAGGAGGAAGGAGTAGGGGAGATCTGGGTTGAACAGAACTCCTCCTGGGGGGTACTCCTAGAACAAAGCCATCTGAGTGCATTTACAGACAAAGAGGGAAACACATATGGTTCATGTTTGTAGCATGTCAGACTTACACCATTTGCCCCCCTTATGCAACCCCCGCAACCTCATTTACATATGTATTCATGTCCGAATGGGAATTATTAGATTAAGATTGACCAGATATATTCCCTGTTTGTGTTTTTCATAAATCCCTTTCTTGCATCAGGTTGGAGTTAATGCAATATAAAGGGGCACATCACAGATTATTACAGTAGACATGATGGTTATGATTTTAAAGCTACAAAACCATTGTTCTAGTTATTGATTTAGCGGTTGAGTCTTACTCTTTGGGTGAGCTTTACAGAGATGGAGAAGGCTGAACTTCATGAGGCCCAGGAGCTGAGGCCGGGGCAAGAGTCTGGGGTTGCAGCTGGAGACCGGGGGCCACTGTGCTGCAACGGCACAGAAAATAATTAGGTTTATTTTCAAGTAATGGTCTACTGCTCAGAGCACCACCATTGCCAAGCATAGGCAAAAAGCTATTTTATCGCCGCCACATAAAAGGGCCTCCCTCACCACCCCCAAAATGGATAACATTAATGAACCAGGTCTGGTTGAAAAGGGGTGAGGGTAGGGACATCATAGGCAGGGGGAGGGTGGATACATTAAGGAGGGAGACATGGGCAAGCGCTGCCCAATCCAGACTGGCTAGCCATTTGGGCCGTGCCTCAGTGGCACTGCCTCCCCCCACCTGTTTTGAATTACAGGCAGAGCAAAAGTAACAGTAAACCATAAACCCAAAAGTTTAACCATTAAATATCGTGACATAATGGCCATTTATCTACTCTAGCTATTTACATGGCTAACACACAGATTGTTGATCAGGAATATAGACAATGTCAGCATCATGTAAACCATAAGGGAAGGTACTCAAAACTAACATTAACCAGCTGTAATGACTAGCTCTTGCGATTAAAGTTTTTACCATGACAGATTAATTCAAAATCACCTGCCTGGATAGCCTGCCCATTTCTAAATATATGAAATACACAAGAAATATACATTACAAATGGTACAAATAACTCTACATTATTCAGCCACATTAACGCATGCATATTAAATTCTCATAATATCAACATACTTTTGTTTATAATCATCACTCAGTCTGTTGCTTCTGACGCAGCTCTCTGGCAGCCCCAGCCAGTTCTAGCCAACCCAGTGCACCGCAGCCCAGCACAGCCCCAGCCAAGCCTAGCCAGGGCCGCTTCAGCAGTGGGCCTGCTGGCTTTTACTGGACAGATTAAGTCATGCCTTTGGGTCCGGGAGACATTGTGAGACCCAGCGATCATCCAAGCCACCAGTGATCTAACCCAACCAGTGAGGGGGAGCACCACTGACGTCCGTAAATCACATCATTCCACATCAAGCGCAAGCCCCTGTATTTCCAACCCAGGGAAAACATGGCCTCTCCGGGAGGGGGGGACCACTGCCACTCCAAGCTCGCCTTACACCCCTGGCTCCAGAACACTGCTGTTGAAAATATATATAAGTCATATTTGTAATCGCTTTTGTAATAAAATGCTGCAAAGTGAAGCAGCGGTAATAGTGTAAGATGGATGGGTCCAAGATGAAGGTAATGGCTTTGGATCACCGCAGAGCTGGAGGTCATGGGCGTGTGAACGACTAGAGGGTGGAGCGCTCCGCCCCTGCAGGTCTATGGGTTTTGGGCGGGCGCCCTCATCTTTCACCTCCATGAGAAATAAGGCGCCTGGGCTAAGTTTACCTCTCTTTGTCAGGCTTTGGGTGCCTGTCCAACAGACAGACCTTAATCACCTCCTCTTGGCAGTTGACCCACTTCTTATAGGCTGGCTTTGCAACATGTGGAAGCTGTAGACATATCCAACGTATCCATTAAGTACGGATTAATCCCAACTCGTTACGTCCCCAGGGGCATGGGATTACCAAAAACCCCAGGAAAATGAGGACCAGATTATTAATGGGGATACCAGGGAATATTTTTTCACAGTTGACCTCTTACAACCCACACACGCACACACACACACACACACACAACCCCCGCCCTTTGACCATGCTGTACTTAGCCAGGAGCAGGAGTGAAGTCAGTGCTTGGCACCTGTGAGTGTGGGTACCTGAGCTTGGGAGATGTCAGGTCCAGCAGTACAAACCGAGAGCTGGGCTCCACTGCTTCACTCTCTCATTGCCCCTTCCTATTCCTTCCATCCTTCCCACTTTCCACTCACTACATAATAATACAGCAGCGCCTTGTCAGCGGGGTCACCGTCTCACACAACAGACTCACAGTGCTGTATTGTCCACCAAGTGCAGGTAATGGCTACTGAATTTAGACAGGAGGTGACTCAAGGTGTGTGATGTTACTCAACAACACTTTGCCCCCTGCACAGCAAAGATTCTGCTACTTTGGGAGGCATATCCCAGCTGTCTCATGTGGCAGCCTTTGGGCTAATAGTAACACAATTAGTATTCATGAAGCATCCTACGCTTTCCTGCTTGTTTGTTCTCTGCTGTGTTCTCACCGTAAATTTGGCCCCCGGAACAGTGACTTACAATGGTTTAAATGCTTTGTTGTTTGTTAGTGTCTGTGTGTGTGTATGCACATGTGCATGTGACCGTGTGCAAGTGTGCCTGTGCATATGCGCATGAGTGTAAGGCCCATGTGTGTTTATTTGCGTTTTGAGTTGCTTATTGATATATGTTACCCACAAAATCTTTTTCCCTATGCAGCAAATCGGGAATTTCCATCATAACGTCTGACCTTTTGATGCTTATTGTTTTTGTGGTTTACAGGAAAGTTTTTGGAACTCTCTTTCACTTCTGTTCTTGTCAAATCCCTGACCTTTTCCAAAAAGACACACCTAATCATTTACTGAGACCCAGAAAGGCAACTGGGAATTTTCAATCTATACTTTGGTCTGGGTAATTTGCAACCACAATGGCACGCTGTATGTGGAAACAATGGGGTAAGGATGCTGAGACAGAAGCTGTGAAGCTGGAAACGTACTGTATGAAGGCTGTACTCCCCATGGTAAAGGGAATGCACCAGGACGCCACAAGATGCTCTGAGCTAGCTCTGGGGAAAAGAGAAGCACAC
This sequence comes from Centroberyx affinis, assembly GCF_046629955.1. Lineage (NCBI taxonomy): Eukaryota > Metazoa > Chordata > Actinopteri > Beryciformes > Berycidae > Centroberyx > Centroberyx affinis. The sequence continues at coordinate 200,855 of NW_027279651.1, forward strand.
ACCACAGAGGCTAAACAGGGTATCGCCCATTAAGTAATCCTCATAATCATCATATCAATACGCAATGGGACTGATTGACAGGCCAGTGTATGCAGGCTCGGTGAGAGTACTTCCTCTTTACAAGCTGTTGAGGAATGGAAATGAGTCTGAATGATGTCACTCTTGTCAGACAGGCGTGAGAAATTAGAGAGAAGTGGAAGTGCATAGTGTCTGGTCCAAGCCACGGTGATGATGTCAAAGCAAAGATCATGCTGAGAATGTCACTTCATGAAACGTGACTTGGTACATGAGAACAAACTGAGCTTGAAAATTGTAGCCAAACTAACTTGTCCAATTATTACCAAAACCTAATGTTATAATGAAGGAATAACAGAACTTTTCAGATTAAAAATAGAGAAATCATCATAATCGTGTTTAAACCGTAATACAATGAGGTAAGCCTGTTCCAAAGAGTCATAATGGGAATCATTATGTGCTGCTGAAAATATATTTTGAACCTGATTATCGACTCCAACTTTTTTTTCTCTCATTTACTTCCTTTCGTGGAAGGGACAAAAGGAAATGGACACAGAGCAGATGGATAAGTGCTTTCCTCAACAACTGCACTCTCAAAATGGGCCCTAATTGGTATTCTTGGAAGCTGCCTGTAGTGGCTGTATGTGTGAACATTATACATCTCTCTGAGCCTGCCTTGGCTCCTGACAGCGTCACTAACCCTGGCACTGCATATACCTGCTGCTGCCCTGGCTCACTCAGTGGGACTCTGCATGCAAGCTCCATATGAACCTGCCATTAGATCCTTATTGTCAGCCGGTGAACCCGCGTGTCACCAGTCCAACACAACAAATTGCACAGCCAGTGTGTCCCAAAGTACGCAAGCAACAGTGCAAGTGCTACAGGAGAAATGCAACAGTCCCAGCCATAGCGCTTGGATTTTTCCAACACCGTATTTCCTGAATGCTGTGGAACCAAAGTCTCACACCGGGTATCAGTTTCCACTTTCCAGCTCCCTATAATTGAACAAATTGCTTTGAATCAGATTTACTTGCATGGTCTGTTCTTTGTTATAGGGGTTCAGAGTGATTACAGGATCATGACTGAGCTTTGCCTCAAATGATGACAAACTACATGGATTCAACAAGTAATGCTTTCTCCCTTAGAGGGCCCAGTTACATTACTTACATGTTGCAGTACAAAGGGCCCCGCTGACCAGTTTAGGTCAGCAAAATGGGATGCTGAGGAAGTCCCATCGTTGTACAGCCACTATAATTAAGAGCATTAACCTACTTATGACAATGTTTGAAAAAGAAGGAGGTTCGTGTTCATTGAACTGTTGCTGACTCCAAAAAGCTGCTGTTGGAATTAGAAACAAAATGTCAATGTTTTTCATAATGAAATTATTTGGAAAGTATACTTTAGCCTTCATCTTCATCTTCAGTCTAGCTGCTAAGTTAGTATTTAGCAAGTTACTCCTGGTCACTACTTAAGTTACCATATCTTCTCTATAAATTGTCCTTTATGGGGCTTTAGTTGTCAAATTGACCCCCTCAGCTCCCACGCAACACACATAAACAGAATGTCTAATACTATCTCTCTCTTTCTCTGATACTCGCACATGCGCACACATTTACGTCACACACACACACACTCTCTTTCTCTCTCTCTCTCTCTCTCACTCTCTCTCTCTCTCTCTGTTTGAAGGTAAGTGTCTTTATTGCGAAGTGATAATAGTCTGTGAGGAGACGCCGGCTGACAACCATGACAGATCCACTTTTCACAGCCAGCATGTCACCTCAGACAAGCTATCTAACATTTCAGAGACTTCACAGGGAACTTCAGGGGGCAAACATTTCAATAAAGAACATCTCTTTTATATCAAGTTACTTTATTAAAAATGTATTATATTTTCTGTCATGTAGCCAAATGTGATACATGTACAAACATGATATTTTACCAGTATGTGGAGCAAAAAAAAACAAAACAAAAAAAACAAAACAACTACACCTTGAGCCAAAGAAATACAATAACAGTGCCCTTAATCTCAGGGTATTACTGTCAATGAGACAAATCCATCTCTACCCTTATGGATTTGATTTCATGATCCTTCTTTGCAGATTTCAATATTGTTTTTTGTCTCTTTCTTTCTTTCTTTCCTGCACTCGTCATAGTTTTGGCAAAAGAGCAGATAGTTATTGAGGCATAGCAGTAAATGCAGCATGAAGTTTCTGGCTGTATCAATGCATGTCACGTTGCTTTTTCTGTCAAATCCGCCCTCTTTGCGGAATGACGAGACTCTAGCTTTGGATCATCAGCTGCATTGTCCAACAATAAATCTGCTGGCACGTAAAATCAAATGATTCGGTCAGTGCAGGATCTGAGGAAGGAATGAATAGAAGAGAGAAAGAACAAATAATTAAAAGGGAGAATCACAACAATGCACACATTCTCACAAATCCTGCAAATTATCAAAGAGAGGTCGGACAGGTTTCCCTTTCCCATCAGAAAAACTCTTGTACACTAATATACACAATAATACAAAGTGCCCTGAGTTTCTATTCGATAGACATTCCCATGGTTTCAGCTGTCCTAGGTGCCTGCCAGGATATGGCTGGCTCATGCAATAGACAGCCATTTCCTCCCAAGGCCAGGTGAGTGACAAAGACACAACAGGCCAGCGAGCCAAAACGACCCAGTGCTCCACTGCCAAGCACTCTGGGATATGGTGCCATTCCCATACTGAACAAAAGCATCGAGCAACTGGAGATAGAGAGCCATATCCATTTCAGCTTTAATGAGCACCTACTGTACTCTAGCTTAATAAGTGGGGTCAACCACCTATCATCCATGTGTACATTACAGGAATATGGGAAAATGCATTTTATGAATGTGGGCTGTTATTGTAAAACCCATGTGAAGTCAGCTGCACAACCGGTGGCAGATTTATACTTTGATAATGACAGCATTGTTTATCTGGAAGTGAGTGAATCATGTCTTTCAGCTATCATCTTCATATTTGTCTCAACACAGTACAAAACATGATTCTTGCTCTAGGGCCTTTGTGTGAAGTGACATGCGTCGGAAGTGAGCGAACTTTGAAAAACTCCATCCCAAAAAAAAAAGGTGAGCAGACATGACAGAGGGCCCAACACTGGGCTTTGGGCTGCCTTGCTCTGTAAACAAGTGTCTGTGAGTGCGCTGGAATTGTGTTATCAGGCCTTATGGCAATGAGACGTGACCAAGCCTCCTTCCCCCCGTGCGCATCTCCCAGGATCATTTCAAGGTGAGATACCATCAGACAATAGCGATAGCATCACATGCAGGCCCCCAAACATCCCTCCGCAAACAATATCACTAATTTGTTCCCTTCGCTTTCTTCCCCGGAGTTCCAGTGAGCGTACGTAAGCTGTTGTTTTGTCAAGCAGACGCAGCGAGACAGATTCCTTGTCAAAGCTCTTTTCCTTCAGGGCTTTTTCACGATGAGGTTAACTTGTGTCTTCCAATCTGTTAAGTGCACTGATGATTCCACTCGTCTGTGAGGGTGTCTGTGTGTGTGTGTGTGTGTGAGGGTGTGTGTGTGCGTTTGCGACCAAACACTTGCCTACACATTTCCTCGCAGTAGCTGTTGTGCTCGTCAGGTTTTGGAGGAGACGGCCCATTTGACAGGTGTCGTTAAAGTATGAGTAAGTATATCTGTGCAGGGGGACACTCACCGGCTCACAGTTGCCTATTATTAAAGAAAACATTCCGCCGTCACCATGGCAGCGCTCTGAGATGGCTGCTGGGAGTGCTGACAGGCCTGTGTCAGAACAGAATTTCCACCCCTCCATTTAGGATCACTCCATCTCTCCACCCCTCTCCTCCCTTGCTCTTTTTTTCAAGCCACTGAGGCTTTCTCTACTACTATTTTTCTTTTCTTTGTCACTGATTGCATCGACTTCCCTCTCCTTCCCCTACATTTACTGTTGTTCTCTTTCTTTTCGCCCAACTCCCCTGTCTCTTTCTCTGTAGGCCCTCCACATCACCCCACCCACTCCTCTCTATGAGTTCTCAGAATGAGAGACAGGCAGCAGCAGGTAGAGGAGCTCAGTTTTCAGGCTCCACCCCATGCAGCTACCTGCCTTTCCACTGTGCCTTCATATTTACCACTACACAATCCAATTCTTTCACTCGAAGCAAGGCTGTAATCTCCCTTTTCCCTAGATATTCAATGGAAGATAGTCTGTGCCTGAAAGTAACACAATTGGACGTACAATTGTACTCACAGGAATATGGCTGATATCCAGGATAGGGATTTTTTTTTTACTTCCCAAGCTAGATCATAATGCTACTGTATGCAAGAGTTTTTGCACCAATACACCCATTGCATGATGACATGAAAAGTTCAAGGGGTAAATAAAAGACTGTGTCGAGGTTCAGAAAGTTCAACAAACAATGTGACAATGAGAATGAATACATTGTTGACCTTATAGTACAACACTAAGCTGGCAGGTATAGTTCAGTGTCACACTGAAAGCCAGAGTCATGTCTTAGTAAGTATGCAAACAGTAGTTAAAGGTATTTGTGTGAGAATGGCATAAAGTAGTACATACCATAGCATGTGTCTCACCCACCCAGCACAGTTTACTGGGCACAAGCTGTCAGCTCATGTGTTCTGCATGACTCAGATTTTCTGATTAGTGGCCTGTTTGCATAGATACAGTGCAACAAGAAACAAATGGGGCTGCGGCGTAACTAATGGCATGCTTAAATGAAAGGAATGATTTAATGAAATTGAAGGTTCAAAGTAAGGTCTCTGAGAAGTACCTTCAAGGGTGCGTCACGTGTTTTGTGTGTGTGTGTGTGTGTGTCTCTGTGCGTGTGTGTGTGTGTGTAAGAGAGAGAGAGCGAGAGAGAGAGAGAGAGACTGAAAAAGTACATCACTCTGAAGATAGATTCACAAATATGTTATGCAGACATGTAGCACCTCCTCTCCCACATCCTAGTGTAGGTGAGTGGAAACAAGACTAGGTGTGCCTAGCAGTGGCTGTTTCTATGGTGAATAGACTGTGTTTATAATTCCATAAAGTACTTGTTATATATAGGCTACATTAGCCTAAATTAGCCTACAGTCTATTACCCAACATTAGCCTAAATTGCACTTCAGCAACTAATACATCAACACCTAATACGTTTTTACACTTGTTTTACCTGTCACACATAAAACGGTACTTAAACATTATGAACTGTGAACTGACATGAATGTTTCAATCACACTAAGAAAAAAATAAATTTTTATAACACCTCATTGCATGATACATAAGCAACTTTAATCGTAAGTCAGAGGGATTGGAGACTCTAAATTGCCCATGGGAATGAAAGTGACTGAAAAGGAATAAGCTGGTAAAGAAAATGAACGAACAAAGGATGGATGTATAGTATATTGCAGTAATACCATGTTTTGTCTACTGTCAAATTGTTTGTGTAGCGCTGTCTCCTGCATGATATGTGAGGTCTTGTACAGTACAAGTCAAATTCTTTGTGCATTTCATTATAACTATTGAAATAAAGGGACTCTGATTCTGGCAATATGTGGTGAACAATGTGTTCAACGGGATGAAAACATTAACAAGAGAAACACCATTCCATTCAGAGTTTGTTGTTTCACTCCATCCAAGCTTTGTTGTAGTTACGGCAATGGGGAGATGAGCACTGTTGATGCACTGCACCTGTAGTCATGTAGGTAAGACACCTCACTGACAGCTGACAAGTCTCCACCCCCTTTTTAGCGGGAAAGCTTGTCATACTTCCTCAGTCTTACATAATGGAGTGAGAGAAAGGCTCGGGCTGAGTCGATCCTATTCACTGAGACAGTTTGTCATGCTCAGTATGGACTGTATGTATTGATCAACACTCCCTCCATTCCATCCATGAGTGTGTCGAGTGTGTCCCATTCACCATGGGGACTAATGCATATGGGTTGATTAAGAGCAGAGCACTACCTCACTGTATGCACATGGCAAGTGGTAAAAAGAAAAAAAGAGAGACTAAATATTTATTTTGTGTGACTATGGACTACTCCAGCACCGAACCTCCACTAGCTCTGGGAAAAGCTACACATTTTGGTTGCATGATGGATGTAAGACATGCACATATTTATCCATTAGTAGATCTGCATGTTTATCAAAGACAAGATAAGATAAGATAGCACATTATTGATCCTCTTGGGGAAATTCAGGTCTTGGGGAAATCTTTGGTCTTTTTAATCTATGGTTGAATTTCCTATAGCTCTTTGCAACTGATCACAACACTTAAGGGACTGATGTCATCATTTTGCCCATTGACAGTCTCTACAGATGTCATTTGCTATCAGTTTCGGCATCCAATTCGATGTCAGCATCACTCAGACAGGATTACATGATCTGCCTCCATCTGCATCTTTCAGGACTGAAGATGGTTGTCTCACAGTCCAAAGTCACATACAGCTACAGACTTCCTATGCTTGTTCCTCTGTTTTGTATTATCACACTTTGTATAGTTCTCTAACAATATGCTCTGACACCCAGGCCTATCTGTGATTCATACTTGTGCAAAGGGAGCCTTTGAGAGGTTTGTCATAGAGCGTAGCTTTGTGATTTATGAATAATTTTCCACCAATGTGAAATCATCACCAGCACGCTTTTACGAGCAGGATATTATAATAAAATTCTGGCAACCCAACCCACGTGCTTTCATCTCATTCTCTTTTTCCCACTTAATTTTCCTCTTAATTTTTAAAGTGTGTGGTAATAAAGTAGCTGGTAAGAATTGGAACGGCTGCAATCTGATGACAGGTTCATGGGGAATTTAGGAAGAGGCTGTTCAAGAGACGCACAATGAAATTGTTACATTTCAGGGCATGAATGGAGCTTGGAAACCCTGCTGGATCCAATCTGTTAACGAGCCACGACTGTCAAAATACTCCTGGACAAGGAGCAGCATGCGTTGCCAACATACACATGTAGGGCAACACACTGACACACACACTTTATTTCTCTTAATCACTCACCTTTGCTCTCTCACCCAGCTCACACACGCATGCCAACACATGCAAGTGCACAAACATACACACACGTACACACACACGCGCACACACACACACACACACACCCACACACTTACACATGCACCATGCACAAAGCCATCAGATATAGAGCTGTTGACAGACTTAACAGTTCCTTTGGACTGATACACTCCAGCTACAGTGACAGGCCAAACAAGTCTGAGCAGTGCATATTCATACACTTTTCATTACCCTTGGCCTAAGGCCTTAGACACAGTAGGCAGTCACAGGGTGGGGCTAAGGTGCCCATTACTGAGGCACCAGAGCTGGCATGGGAGCACAATAAACACATAGCTGTGTGGTAAAAAGTGGAATCCATCAAACTTAACAGACATATGGGTACCTTGTTCATGCCCACCTTGAGCATTTTAACAGCTCTGCACTATTCTGTGTACGTGGGGAGGTTCAATTGCTTCATGCTCCACAACAAAAATACCTGGATTTCAAGCCCTTGAAAGGCTTTGTGAAACTCAAGACACCATAAACGTGCTTATCTCATTCAAGAAATGTTCTGTCACAATGAACTGCCCCTTCACCTCTCACTGACTAAGGCCGTACATGACATCCCATAATGTAACACCCCTCTAATTCTCAAGCGGTTGTGTATCGCCAAGACAACATCTATATAAGCCTGTCCTCCCAGTGAACTGTGCTCTCCGCCCTGACGAAGCGAAGGGGAACAACAGCCCTCATGGCTATGGGACAGGTAAATTGCACTGAGAGACAAGGGGCTGTTTGTGTGAGACAGAAACATGACACGTTCTGATGCAGGAAGTGAAGCTTTTTTTTTCTACCGCTGTAAAATAAAGAATTAAACCCAGGGAAGAGAGAGCATTATAGAAACAATACTGGCACCTTTGTGTCTGTGAAGGTGTTAGAACAAGGTAATGTATGACTGACAAGCAATATCTTCCCAAGCAGTGCATGTCTCATCATGTATTAGAGCGCGGTGTAGTTTGTACAACACAGGGATATTACCATTCAACACTGTATGGTACAACAAAATTGCCCTTGGATCTTGCCCAGGCAGAAACTGAGCTGTGGAAATGTAACAGTCCTCTATTTGCAAGTCACTGCAGAGCAGATTTACATGGGAGGAAATCTAAAGTTCTCCTCTTTCCTATTTACAATTGCTCGGCATGTGTTTTTGTACTGGGCAACATAATCTGACCAAACACTGTAAAGCAGGATCCAGCATGCTCCAAATCTGATTACCAGGATGCTGCTATTTTATTTTACCCTGTTGTCGCTTATCAGTTTCCTCTCGTCCCATGGGAGAAGTCTTTGTGTTTGGCAACCTGGGAACCAAAGCCCCCACCATCGAAATCCTTATGTCTCTGTGTCTATTTGAACTTATAATATACTGTATGTCCAGTTATACAAGACAGCAATTAAGAAACATAAGTCAAGAGAGATGGTGCCTTCTGAAAGATGAGCTATTCTAGGTTTGGCTCCAGAGTTGATACCCTTGGTAACATGTAAAACTATCTGAATATAAAAGCCCGTCTGGCTTACAATATAGTCCTATTTGGCAGCAGTGCTGTTATGCTAACATATCACGTCAGAGCACCATTTTGTAAGGCCAAGATGCAGAGACACTAATGATTTGTACTGTGTGGGAAAGCTGGTGCAGCATGCATGGATGGGATCTTGAGAGATTCAAAGATGAGTAATATATGGCCATGATATATATACCATATGTTCCTCTGCCTCTCCTTGAGACCAGGAGGATGAGGGATGATGAGGTGCTAGGAAGTCTAATCATTGACACTCAGAAGGCTGGGTGATAGAGGAGAGGAAAGGAAAGAGGTAGAGAGGAAAAAGAAGAGGGAGAGAAAGCACGGGTGCTGAGAGAGATTCAAAGACAGTTCCCATGCATCATGCCAAATATTAGGCTGGGGCACACAGTCTATGACCTCACTGCTCTGCGGCTGGGTAGAGCTGCTCGGCAACCTCACTCTGCATCAACCCCTCCACTTTTGTGGTTTTGTTTGGGACGGATCAAGAAAGCCCAAATGGAGCACAGAACATGGAGGTGGGCTGGCAGCCCAAAAATGAGTCGGAGCCGGCCAAGTGCTTGTGGTCGTCTAGTCAGGTCAACCCTGGTCAGAGGAGAACATCGCCCCATCCATCCAGTAAAGCAGGCTTACATTGGCCTCTGTAATAACTGTGTCACATGGGAGAAACCTCTCTGTCTGCCCCAGCCCCATTGTCTATGTAACCTCTCTGGGCAGAGCTGCTATGGTGCCCCATTGGAGCAGGAGCAAGGATTACAGCCGAGTGACGATGTAGGTGGAACCACTGTTCTAACCCTGCACTATCATGAAGAACAGGAGTACATGGTGAATCTACTGTTAGAGCAGCAAGAAGGAGCATTGAAGGGTTAGAGGATAGTAAACTAAATAGATGTACTGAGGTGGTGATAGAGTACATCCTGCAGAGATAGAAAGGAAACAGGAAAGTGATGGAGGATAACCAAATAATAAGTGTGCATTCCTGTATTACCCGCAGTGTGTAAAGAGGGCTTTCAGGTGATATAACGCATCCTCAGACATATTGGAGGTCCTCAGCTCTTGGACAACAATGGCTGTGAACAGGTGATTGCATTTCTAAACATAGTATTTGGCCGTCTCAACAGAAGTCAATAGACATGGTTAATTTCTGTGCTGTTTTTGACTAGAACCTGATCAGATGCATCAGTGGTGAACTGATGCATCTTATCAGTTTTGTGTTTAGATGTTTAGTGGTCTTGTTGCAAACACATCTGATTTGTGTGATTACATATCTGATACAAGCTAGTGTTAGTAGTGGCTTGTAGTTGGTTGCTAACATTAACACTGGGTTGCTTTGTTAATTTAGCCTGTGGGCTAGTTAGCTGTAGCAATGCCAAAGTCGACTTTTCTCAAACTACAACTTGCAGTTCTTTGGAGGAGGCTGGACAAGACAGTTTGTGTTACAGTAGTCTACATTTGGGAACAAATCCACCTTATCAGACTACTTTTTCCTACTTTTTACAATTCTCCAATGGACCTCCATAATGGCACCAGATGTGGTTGCTAGGAGATATGTGACAAAACTGCAATGCGTCTGTATGACAGAGAGAGAGTCTGGCTATCCGTGCATGTGTGAATAATGTATTTGTAGGATTGAGTATGTTCATGGGACATGTGTGGCTGCATTCGCACCATGCTTACATTAGGAAGCTCCTCTCTCTATGTTGCTTTTATTCCTCTCCCACTGTGCTGAACCTTGTCCAGCAGCTCTATCTAGCTCTAGCCAGGATGCTAACCAGTCCCAGGTGCTGTCAGGGCTAGGCTAACAGAGTAGGCCCACCTAGACTGCAAGGCCTTGGGTTTCACCTCAAACCGCAGGCAGCCCTCACTCAAAGATCTGAACTATACCATAAAGTGCTGTGGCTAACTAGGGCTAGCCCTTGTGCATGCACGTCCTGTCATGCATTATAAATCTAAATCACATTTCCATCATGCACTATGAATCTAAATCACATTTCTAAGTTATATGGACAGAAGTTGTTTGGTCTTGTTAAGTCCTCTGTAAGCTTCGAACAAAGGGGATTGCTCAATGTTCCCTGCCAGCCAGTGGGGAAGTAAATACAAGATTAACGCGAAGGAGAGATGCCAAACCTGAAACCAAGCCGGTTCTTCAAACCCAGATATATTTGTTGTCTTTGTAAATCCTGCCCTTGCTGAAAGATTTGAACCAGCACAGGGTTGATAAGGTGTGTGGCTGAGCTTCCTGTATTACCCACAACACTTCCTGTTTCTTTTTTGAGGTGTGGCTGTTTGATAAAAGCAGAGACAGTACAAACCTAACCTTTCTCTTTTGAATTGCTTGACTGAATGCTGTCTGGATGCTTTTTTTACCCCTCAAAACTGCAGAAAAATAACATAGGTCACAGGATTAGCATGCTGTTTGCTGCAGAAAAGTCATCGGATAAAGCCATGCAACTGCTACTTTGATAGTCACATTTTCTCCAGCCATTTTACCCCAGCAGTCTGGCTGTTGGCCTGTGGTTGGCCTGCACATTTGCCTGCATGGGCATTTGGGCACTTTGCCAGCAGTGTGTGAGGGCAATGTGTAGTAGGTGGTTGCAGACACAGGCAGGTGAGGGAGGGGTGCAGTGGCTACGTGCCTGCAAAATGGTTTGAGAGGGGCCAAGCCAAGGGGACAGAGAGAGGAGGAGGAGGAGAAGAGAGTGTCCTATAAGAAAGCTCCTACACAGAGCAGTGTTTATAGAGAGGCACTGCCACCATAGATGTTCTGCATATAGATACGCCATATGCATTCTGCACAAGTGCGCACCAAGAAAAAAGATAAATAACGAGTAATCTCTAACGTACCACATCGATCAAAGCCCCCCCTCTGTGCATACACTCATATAAACTCCCCTCACCTCACCTACAAACTCCTTGAGCACCTTCTAGCCCTTATCTCTCCTTCCTCCTCCTTTCCTCCCTCCACCCCGTCCCCTTCTTCTCCTCTTCTCAAGTTAATGCTGCCACCTTTCATGAAACCAGTGGTTTGAGATAGCAGCCAAATCGCCTTGATGACATCACTGTTTCCACAGCTACTATCGCCCCCATTACCCAAAATCCTTTTCGCCAGTGTGATTATCTCACCTGGCATCAGGCCCATGATTTGTTGCCCCTGCCACTCCCCCATCCCCCATTAAAACACACAAGCACAAGGGATGCATGCACACACACACACATACACACACACACACACACACACACACACACATACACATACACACACACACACACACGCACACTGCCACCTCTACCCTAGAGTCTGGGCCAAAGCCTGGAGCAGGCAGCACTGTGAGAACATGCCCCCACACATCCACTTTCTTGGAAACCATCTTAGCTTGTCTAAGCCTGAGCAGTGGAGACATAGTGTGTTCCTTCAAGCTTTTTGCACCCTCAATACAAAGCTATACTGCATTTGTCAGGGATCTTTTTGACACCACTTCTAATCATCTGCAGCCTAAAGCCACCAACCCCATGTGAAGAAATGTACAGTGAATGGTATACATCTCCCTCACTTTAGCTGTAACACAATCTAAAGCTGTGTCACTGTGCCAAACGGATCCCACCCTACAGCTGCAATGATACAGCTCTTGGCCTGTATTGGGATACGCATACACACACAGTACAAACACACACAGACACAGATTTACAGACACAGATCCGCCCCCCAACCCCTACCCCCAGAACAACGACAATCATTGCATCATTGTTAGACAGATATGTATTCCAGCATAATGAGGTCATCCCATTCATCCCCTTGCCTTTTCTCTGATAACTGATATTATATATCTATCAGTTAGTCTTAAACGTTTGACGAAACCGCCGGGTTTTATCTCTCCAGCAAACATCTTCTTTGCCTTTTGTTGCTGCATTGCAGGGCTAACTGATGTCATCTGATTGCAAAGGTAGATTTTTTGTTGTTTCTGTACCAGCCATCTTATTCAGCTACTGTTTGTCTTTCAACCCACACAGAGACAAGATGCTTGTCAGCACTCACGCATGACATCATAAGTGAGAGGCAGCTCATTAGGGTGTGAGTGTGTTGAGTAGGTAGGCAGGTAGGTAAGTGTGTGTGTGTGTGTGTGTGTGAGAGAGAGAGAGAGAGAGAGAGAGAGAGAGAGAAACAGAGAGAGAGAGAAACAAAGAGAGTAGGGGGATCAGGAGAGGAGCAGAGTGCACAGCAGGCCATGAGTTATGAGGAAATGAAACTTAAGCTCCCTTTTAAAGTCATGTCATGTGGAGAGGAGCCTCACAGAGAGGGTGTAGAGGCCTTTGGTGCCCTCTGTCATCTCTTTCCCATCTAGGATGCATCCCTAACCCTTAACAAACAGAGGATCCGTCTAATCGTGCAAACCACAATAAAAGGCTGGGCTATGAATCTCAAAAATACTTCATGTAAAATACTTTTTTGACCCAGTTGTGTAACTGTGAGAAACCAAACAGCGTAAATTGATCCACTATGTTGTAACTTGCTCATGTGCATGGACATTAAGGCAACAACCTCCATTAAGGAAATGCTTGTGCATGCAGGTACATACTTGCTGCAACTAAAGATAAATAAATAATATAACCAAAGAGAATATATTTATTTGGTAGTAATTTAAAATGACAGACACTGAAATAACATCTAAATAAGCAATCAAAATGCTCTTTATGCTCTTTATTCATTGTTATGATGAGATTGTTATCTTGAAATAATATTCTCCATATATATCAACCTGTGTCTAAGTTGATTAGTTAGTGGTGAGTGAGTGTGTAGGAGTAGGGAACTGTTGAAAAGAACCAGAAAGAACACGAAAAACAAGTAATGTTACCTGGCTGCCACCTGTCCTTTTAACCTGAACAGGAACGGTAACACACTTCCGTTCATGCGCCTTTGGCAAACATCTAGAGAGGGTGTGTCCGTGTGTGTGTGTGTGTGTGTGTGTGTGAGTGTAGGTGTGTGTGTGTGTGTGTGTAGAAGACATGGTTCTAAATGAGTACGTAAAGTGTTGCTTAAGTGTTGCTTTATTGTACGAGAGCACACAGTACATGGCAGTGTTTTAAAGCATGCATGTCAGGCCTGTAGATAAATGTGTGTGTGCGTGTGTGTGTGTGTGTGTGTGTGTGTGTGTGTGCGCGCGCGCGCGCGTGTGTGTGTCCAGTCTGCTGCCATGCAGGTGCAGGATGTAAGGGAGGGAGGGGGGTAGATGGTCAGGGTATTGCGCTGTGCTGCGTTGTGTTTTGAGGAGGCGGTGGGTGGTAGGGGTGGAAGTGCAGTGGAGATAATCCCCGGCTTTGGCCCTAAGTCCTGTGCACGCTGGGCAGATCAGGGACCAAGGGAGGAGTGGTACTACCCCGTGGCAGTCACCCAGCCCTGAGCCTTCCACCTGACCCGCCTGGCAGCCCCGTAGCCAGCGGGCCAGGAGACTCAGCCTTCAACTTCTATCAGGAACTGCTAAAGAGCCATGGCTAAGTCTGGGTGAACAGACTTTAAGCCTGCTTTTCAGGGAGAGAGGCTGGGCTGACTGTGTCCTGAGCTGCCCCTGTCCTCTCAGCTTCAACCTGCTCTGAATTTTCTCTGACATGCAGAGCCTCCCTTTCCCCACTGCGAGAGGCCCGGACACCTCAAACACTACCTTATACCCAGGAGATGAGAAGCTCTACCTCACATTTCTAGCTTCAAACTACTTGCAAATGAGTGTCTTGAGGCATATAATAATAGCTATTGTTATTACTGAGTGAGGATGAAGTGTCCCATGTATCAATAAGCAGGAGAGAGAGGGGGTCAGTGGGTTAATGCGTTCAGTATGGCTATGCATTTGGCCCTGGGGAGAAATGAAGTTGAGAGGTTAACCTGGGGGTCAAGGGTCAGGTAACCCCAGAGCACAGTTCCAGGCCAAGCCCCGATTCAGCTGGAGACCCGGAGGAGAGACCCCTTCAACCCACACATCACCCCGCATGAAGTTGGGAGCACCAGCTGTTAAGAGGAGCAAGGGAGGAAAGGAGGGTGGGAGAGGTAGACAGAGAGCTCAGCTGACAGGATGTGCTCCGGTCCCAAGACGGTCTTTCACTCCTATCCGTCCATTCCACACTCGGTCTTTGTTATCAATCACAGCAAGCACTTTGGACATTCGGTTAAAGTTATCGCCTCCAGTACAGTGAAGTTTTAACATTTTAGATGGCTAGCATGTAATCTTAGAAAACAACTATAAATAATCCCTTTAAATGTCTTGATATTTCATTTATTACACCATTTTGTGTAGAAGTTCTGGATGTGGATCCAGCATAACACTGTGGTTTGACAGTTAAGCAGTCCCCCCCGGTGGCTATAAACTGTGGCTCCTCCTCAGTCGGTCATAACCTCTCAGTAACCCCACCACCACCGCCGTCATTATGGCTATCACAAGAGCTCTAATGATCTGATATGCGAAGCTTGGCTCCCGCTCTGAAGCCACAGCTTCACACCCATGACCTGAGTTATTGTGTGTTTCCATCGACTCGCAGAGCGACTCCAACATGCGCTGGTGTAAACATATAAACAAGGGCCTAGCACATTGCTGGGCTGGAGGGATTCTTCAGCTAGCTGGGCTGACTGTTCCCCCAGTCTACACCGCAAAGTCACTATCACTTCCCTCTTTCCATTAGTTGTACATAAGTCACTCTCTTGCTCTCTCGCTCTCTTGCTCTCCCTCTATCAGGGGAGTTCCCAGGTGCTCTAACTGAGTACAGGGGGTGAACGGAGGCCAGGAAATGTGAGAAGGTTGTGTCAAAAGAGGCAACTTGACGTGGCTGGAGGGCACTTAATGGTCTGATTCTCAGTACAGTATATGCCAAACAGGAGCATGGAGGTGTCATCAGACTGGATTTGAATTAAGCCTTGTGGTGTTGTCTTAAAGAGGTGAACATGAGTCATGTAACCGTGGGAGAGAGTAGGGTAAGTAGACTATAAGTATGCTGCTTTCACACAGGACAGAAAAGCAGATAAAAGAAAGGAGTATACACTAATTGTGATCTCAAATCAGACCAGAAGATATTAGCATTATGTCCCATGAGAAACTGGGCCCAATCCCAACAGGTGCCAAATTACATTCACCTGCGAAGCTGACGATGTAATTCAAATTGGCTCAGCTTGAGATGGGACTATTCCCTGATGGCCATTCTCAGGAGGATTCAGTGTGGGAATGCTCTTTAACAAGCAGCAGAACACAATAAACTTTTCACATTAGTGCTCACAGAGAGAACTGAATCACCTCATGTCCCCATTTACAAACAAGTTGAATATAAACACATCCAACAGAAGCGTACAAGCCAAGCAACAAAAGCATAGTCAGAGGCTCACTAAGTGCTCCTGCGTCTTCTCAAGCTGAAAACAATACACAGAACGGGGCCGGAGTGTGGACCTGATTAACAGAGCCGGTGTAGAGCCACAGCCCAGGCGGCACCTTGGCAAACCCGCTCAGCAGACTCTCAGAAGGGGCTGGGAGACACACATCCCTCCGGTCCCGCTCTCCCACACAAACCCGTCCCCAGGGAGAGGACACACCGAGCCAACTGTTGGAAAATTTTGCACAGCCTTGAGTCACATCAGGCACCCACCCTAAAACACCACTCACTGTCAACGATTGATGTGTGTTCACACAGGCCCCAAAAAAACCAAAACGTGCCTCCGCATATGAACGCGGTACACAAAACATTCATATTCATAGCGTCCAGCTTTTTGACTGAATGAGATCTTTAAAACTGAAGGTTTTTTTTTAACACTCTGGCCAGACACAGCATGGCCAGTTGAGTGCCTCCTGTCCACTTTGCCCCATCAGGTCGTATTATGTGTCACACTTCACCACAGACACTGTGCTCCGCCTTATTCCCGAACCCTCACTGACTGGACAATGTCCAGTGCAATATCTTTCTCCATCCAAATAAAATTCCCTCAAATGAGTGAATTCATATTTGTTTCTGAGCACAGTGAAAGTAAACTCTGGGGAGCAGGTTAGCTCGATCACTGTGTTGTTTTAGTAAATGGATTTGCTGAGTCGTGTCCAGACGCTCATTTGCACTGCTAAAATGGACAGAGCTTACATTATAGAAATACTGTACAGCTCTTTTGGAAAGGTCCACAAAATGATTCATGACTTGATAGGTTTTGAAATTAGCATCGTCATTTGGAGGCCATAAAAGCATCACCACTGAGGAACAGACCAATGTGAAATTCTTGCCCCCCACTACCTCTGGGTAACCATTTATTTTGGGTTCAAAACTGTGAAATATTAAATACTTTATTCCCATGATGCACTGAGTTGAAAAAATAAACATTTTGAAGTGACAGATTTTCCTGTTTTTCCTCACTTAAATCCAAAAATGGTTTATCTTGGATGTCATTTGTGTTGTCCATCATGTGTAATCGCTACAGTATGATGACCTGGAAACCTTTTAATCTGCTAATTTTCTGTGACTGAAACTTTTACCAGCTAAAAGCAGATATTGTATTTTTCACATCCGCATTTCAAATCACATTCAACTCAGAAGAAAAAGAGAGAAGTTCAATGTTGAAATTTTCTATTTCTGATGTTCCATATAAATAGAAATACTTATTTGAATAGACCATGCATTTTGGAAACTAATGCACTATAGAGATAAATAAGCCTATAGCACATCTTTGATTACAAAAACTAAAATAACTGTGAAAATAATACTATAAGGCTCTCCCTCTTTTCCCTTCTTTAAAATGACATATGACAATCACAAACCACAGCGTGTGAAAAGGGCTATTATACAAAACCTGCTCTCAAAAATGATGAATGGTGTTGATCCAGAGCTTTCGAAGAAATAGGAAGCATTTTGAATCACTGGCGAGGACAAGGCAATTCTGGGGCTCACTGATAAGATCGCACAGTGTCAACTTTCTGGGCTAAATTTCAAGTGGGATGAACAGGAAGACAAAGCTGCCTTTGAAATATAAACACACGGGTGAAGAAAAAGCCCTGAGTCTGCAGTATTTTTATCATCCTGTATTTGGAGTTTAAAAAAAAAAAAAAGAAAAAAGAAAAAAAGAAACAGGCCTAATTTTGCTTTTGAGTCCTCAGGTTTCTTCCTACCGGATGCACTCTGGATTTAACCCCTTACCCAAATACTTTATCATCTTTGATAGCATTGTCACCATCAACAGTATAGGAATAAACTTATAAAACTAATAAAACTGAGAATGTGCCATGGTCCCTTGGCAGGAAATGTGAAAGGAGTGGATGTTGTCGATTCTTTCCACAGCTCTGTTAGGGCCTTGGCTGTGTGCAAATATGATTGCCAAACAGTTCCTGGTGTACATGCATGGGAAACGGGGGGGGGGGGGGCAGCTAAATCAGAAGTGTGTGTTGGTGCTGAGGGCCATAGCCAGGGGGGCTATGTAAACAGGGCCTGAATACTCTCAGAACTGATGGCTATCGACCAGCCCAGACCCAGGAATGACAGGCCTTATCTGGGACTGGCATTGGCTGAAAAAGGTGTGTGTGTGTGTGTGTATGCGCGCCTGTATGTGCGGCATACCTGTGTTTTATGTGCAGGATAAGATTACTAATCTCTGCGGAAACAGGTTCAGACTTTGTGCAGGAAGATGTGTGAGAAAAAAATCAAAGTTGCATACACACAATGCCACTGCATAAGTGACACACCACCGCCATCTTGTTTGTGCCATCACTGTGATAGATAGCCGTGCGAGGCCTCGTTGTTCCTCACCCTGCTGCCAGCTCTGCACATCAGCCGACGAAATTCAAGTGCTGCATGTAAAAAGGAACTTTGTGCGGCCGGGTCAAGAGGTCGCCCAGTTCCCTGACCAAGAGGATTCCTGCAGTGTGTGAGGCAGCAAACTGGCAGATAGTTACCTCTATCCCCCGATAAACAGAACATAAAGCCATGTATGTAGATCAGTGTAAAGCCTGCAGGTCTCTCAACACACAAAATAGTGATAGCCTCAGATCCTGATATCCTGTGTAATCACATAGCAGAATAACCATATAAGTCTCATATAAAAGGCAGATAAAATCATCCATATGCAGCAGATTGCATTGGACTCATCGCCTAAACAATCCTTGCATTCACAGAAGAACCGATACCATCAGCACCACTAGTCAACTCTAGGGAGACGTTAAAAAGTCATCAAAATCATCATCAACTTGCTTTCTTAGTCATCAGGTATGCCTTGTGATGAGGCAGTATTGGTCCTAGAGGGAACTTTCTAAACTTTGGCTTGTTTTCAACCAGAGCATATGGGCTTCCTTGTCATGTGCAGGGGAAACCAATGTTGTAGGTGTTTGGGAATTTCCACAACTAGACTGGGTGCCTCGCCTGCTTTCCACCAGTAGCTGGCTACTGTTTATGATAGTGATCTACCTGGGAGGCCTAATGTTTTTCTGATGAATGTTCAGGGAGGCAGACATCTCTACCATCTCTACCCATCTCTTTCCCATACAGAAAACAAAATCCCTGCACGTATGTAGGATTTGAGGGCATTTATTCCAATAATCCATTTTGAAAAATATTACTCAATTTATTGGCCTGTATTTTAAAAATACCAGAAGACATCATTTGAAGTTTTAATAAGCAGTATGCTGCAAAAGCTATAATGCTGCATGCATAGTACACAAAATAGTGTGGTCAATTCATTCTGACATTTTTTCCTGACAGCTTCACATGAAGACATCATTTGTCATGTCCCTGCAGTTGACGCCTTCTGTCTAAATTCACCAGAGGCATTGAGACATCTCTATTTGACCATCTTTCCCAAGGTAAACTCCAGAGTATCACCAGACCTTCCAACCAAGAGGACAAGTGCCGGCCTGACCTTTCACTTGGCCTTTCTTTCACACAGAGAAGAATGAAAGGGGACTGAGCAACTCTGTCGGGGGAAAATGCATCTCTAAAATTCTCAGGTTCTTCCATTTAATTCTGATCCTTCCTCTTTGCCAACTGGTAAAGGTCAGGCCACTAAAGCTCCCGTGTTGAGTCACCCTCTGCTGGAAAATTTTCATATTTTCAAGTGAAAAAAGGAAGAAAATGAAAGTCATTCGTCATAATTTCCCCATCGGACAGACTTGGCTCTGTGGTCAGCCGGCAGAGGTTCAAACGTGGCGTTCAGCGGGCTGGGAGCGACGTTCTCACCAAGCGGGGACAACCCGGAGCGTTTGAGGTGGTCTGTCAGCCGGAATTCTGAATCCAGGAGTGAAACGGTCTGTCAGAGTGATGTATGATCTAGAGGGGACGGAGGGCTGGCATCATGGACACAGCAACGTCTACCGTGCCCCTTCATTTCACACAGACAGGCAGGCAACACACACATGCAAATGCACACATGCGCACGTGAATACACACACACTCTCTCTGTCTCTCTCTCTCTCTCTCACACACACACACACACACACACATACACACATATGAATGGTCATGATATTCTTACATAACGGATATGTCATTAAGAGGCAAACAACATAACGATGCTCTAAATGAATTAAGTTGAAATCGTCACAAAATGTGCCTGTTCGCTGGCTTCAGATTTGATAACATCTAGTTCCCCGGTCTATAAATACTTATTTTCTTGTGCTCACTTCTCTAGAGACCAGACACAAGGGAAATGGAAATGCCGCGGTGAATGGAGATGTGCTTGTGCATAAGGTCAGATTTACATCGTGTTTGCTGTAATTGAAAGTAAACCCACATTGCTCTCCTCCCCACCACCTCTCTCACTCTCCACTCTCCTTCATTACAGGCTCTTGGCTCCTCTGGTCCACCATGATTTCCATCTTGGCCTACCCCCCCCCCCCCATCTCCCCCCCCCACCCTACTACACCCCCACCCCACCCCACCCCCACCCCCCCCAACTCTCCCACACCCCCTTGCCCCCGCCCCTCGCCTTGCCACTGCCTCTCTGTATTGACGCTGATAATTACCACTGAATGGATCTGCAGATTCCCATGGATGTCAGTGGAGCCTTTGGCCTGTTCCGTTGCTCCCCTCCTCCTCCTCATCCTCTTCTGCTCCCCAAGTCTCCCCTTCCACTTCTCAATAGGGATTAAGAGAGAGAGAGAGGGGGAGAGAGAGAGAGGAGGGACAGAGAGGGTGAGAGAGGGGTTGCTTGCCCAGATTGAGGGATGGTTTGCCATGCAACTGCCTCATCTATGTCACCTTGCCAATCAAGGCTGTCACCATGAATAAACCAGAAGCACTGGACAGGTCAGTAAGGACTGCACTTATGCTTAAGCTGCTATTCTAATAAGTTTTAAGTTGTGTCTGTTTTCGGGGAAAGTATATTACCCTAATGTCACTATCAATTTGCTGTTGATGTATTGATAAAGTTCTTACTTGGGAAAATGAGATCATAATAAACTCAAGGTAAAATCCCATGACACGCTAGAAAGTGAAATCTTGTTGGAAAAGAGGTTACCTATATAAAAAGCAATTGTGGAAAATACAGAGAAAAGGGAAAGGAGCGGATTCCCACCATTTCTCCTGTGCAGGCAGAGCGGAGCGGCTCGACGTCATGGTCACTGTGAGCCCACGCACCCTCAGCATGCCAGAGGTAACCGATACTCAGTCAGCGCTCATCCAAGCTAGCAAACCCATACCCACTAAAGCTCTGCCTGTCTTCCAAGGAGTCCAAGTCCAAGGAGGGGCCGGCCCAGTACACCACAGTTAATCACGTCGCACCACAGGGAACAGCAATGAGCAGAGAGAGGCACTTTTAAGTGGGAAAGAGACTTGGAGGGACGGACAAGATAAAGACTGAATAGTGCAGGGAAAGAGAGAAAGGAAAAACTTATTCTATTCTGTTCAATAAAACCAGGATCCATTAACTTGGCAATGACACACAGGCCTTTGTTGTGTCTTTCTCTCCAAAATAACGGGCTTCAGTCTTGATGGTAATCTTTCAAACAGAAGCAAAAGGGTCTGCTCTTGATCTGCGTTTGTTTAAAATCCACCCTGCGTCATACATTACTCTTTTATACAATATTTAACGTAGAACATGAGATGTGGACCCACTCCAAGACCAAGTGGTAATTGTGTCATTTTTCCTTGGGATGCAGCTCCAATTTGAGGAAATGGTTTGGAGTGCGCTTAAAGCCGACTGTATGCTGCAGGAGTGTTTGGAACCAGCAAGGTTTGGCTGCAGGCCGCATGTCAACCTCACTTCAAATTATCCTCATTAACGACTATTCCAAGGGGAAATGGCCATTTGTATGTGTGTGATACTCTGGTGTATGGGGCCTGTAATGGTCCTGGATGCGCACCAGCATGAAAAGTGGCATTTATTAGTCAGGGTCAGAGGTTGTACCGTTGGAACCAAACTGAGCTAGGCAGCCAATAGCAGCTCCTCTGGCTCAGATGGATGTTGTGGGAGAACCCAGAGTTTGTTTCTTGACGTCATCAGCTGATGGATGGAGGAACACCCCAAGTACTCCTCTTATTCAAATTGTGGGTACATGGAAAACAAAAAAATAACCCTTTTATCTGTGAATACATACAGTACATTTATTCATTTGGTTTCCATATTTTTTGTCCAAGACCCAGAGCTTTTTTTTTTTTTTTTTTTATCACTTTACTGACTGAATTTCACTAAAACAGAGTAGATGAAAACAAGCATACTGCAAACAAACTATAGCTGAAAGTGAAAAATAAAAAAATAAAACTCAGGTGGCAGAGATAGGCTGGTAATTCCTGTCATGAGACTAAAGTGAAAGGGTTGGAGAAGAAGAGGAATTGCCACCTCGTTATTAAGAAAAATGAATCATGACACATGAAACAAACAAGTACTTGCAGCTGCACACAAGCTGCTACACACACACACACACACACACACACACACACACACTCACTCACTGAACTTTACGATCAGCACGTCTGCTTCCTAAACGAAAAAGTGAGACAAAGAGAAACTGAAATCAAACACCAAAACATCTGAGTTTCAAGCTCAAAGGTTGATTCTTAAGCTTGAAACTAAAAGCTTGTAATTTGACAACTCTTGCTTGGATACTTTACCTATTGCAGAAAGTTACAACAGCAGCACTCCGATAGAGGAGAGGTGGAACGAAGGAGGAAGCCACCATCATATCCAAGTGTCAGTGTCCCCCATCCCTCCCCTTCTCCTCCCTGCTCCCCTTCTTTCTCCTTCTCCCCTATCATTTCCCAAGATTGTTTACCACAAACACAAGAGCGACGCTGCCTGAGCTCATTATGGCCAGCCAAGCAGCGATATACTGCCAAGTCCTGCCCCTGTCCTGCCTGGGCCTAGCTCTGTTGTCCTGGCAACCCAGCATCCAAGAACGGGGAGGGGGTGGTTGAGTGCCGGTGGTGGTGTGTGTGTGTGCGTGTGTGTGTGTGTGTGTGCGTGAGTGTGTGTGTGTGTGTGGGGGGGAGTCGCATGATGTCATCTTGTGGCACGGAGGGGGCCAATCAAACCCTGAGAAAATTATGTCACCTTTTGTTGAGCTGGTCCATTCAGAGCTATAGAAGTGCAGTGAATTGAGAGCTGCAGAGAGGTCATTTTTCCCCTGAGTTGTGTATGTGTGTATGTGTGTGAGAAAAAGCGGGGGAGAAAAAAAAAGAGAGGCAGGCAAGCAGGGAAGTGCATTGTGGACATGCTAATGTTGTTGACCGTAAGCAGGGCCATAAAGATGTCATGAAGCTCAACTTCCAAAACATCAGTGCCGGGCCTTCACACCCCTTCTTTTTCAGATGGCGATGACCTCGTCCCCCACAAATTTGATCCTTAATATGATCCGTATGACGCTTTGAACAACTTGTCAGAACGTTGTCAAGCACCAGAATAAAGGCTAAACACAGTGCAGTGGAGCCCGGGCTGGTCGGCTTTGTTTTATCCCAGAGAGAAAGACAACAATAAGCAACCCCTTGAAGAATAATTACACCCTTAGCAACTCCGCTACCCCACACCCCCACACCCATATCCCATCCCCCGCTGGGCCCGAAGCTCCCCCCCCCCCCCCCCGGACCCAAACCTTATTGAGTCACAGTTGAAGTTGACAGTGAAAGACAGTTGAATGGGAAGTCACCATTGAATTGTTGAACTCACTCAAACTTACTGAAAACAATAAATGCATTTGTAGTGTTATGGTGGAACGTCTCATTCTACAGAAGAGGGGAGCTGTGGGAATTTTTTATGATCGAATCGGTGAAAACTCCCTTCAGTCCAGCACTGACCTAGACTGTGACATTTAGCACTTCTCTGTTAACACCATAGAGACTAAAGAAACTAAACCCAGCAGCTCAACACATTTTCCATGATGTAACCTTTGTGAGGAAATTATAATAGTTACCCCAAGAAATGTTAGAAATATGCCATTTTAGAAGAGGATGGTATTAGTGGTACACAGGTACTTGTGAAGCAAATAGGCCCTGTGATTTCCAAAAATAATTTCCCTTTATCAACCTTTAAATGTCACATTTATCCATTTTCATTCTAAAGTTCACCATTAGTCAGCTTCTCATTACCGAGGAAGAGAAGAGGGTGATATCATTCCAGATAGTCCCCTGTTAGTAGATACATGGGCACATACTGGATTAACTGGTAATGAAGTGACTAACAATGACATCAGACACACAAACGCTGGCACAAAAAAAGTATAATGTCATGAAACCATCTTATCAGTTATCAATCTGCTGGATCTGCAGCTGCAATGACAGAAGAAACAGACTGCAGACTTATTATCTCTTCTAACCTGGACCTATTTCCCTCACTCCAGACAGACACAACACAAGTTATGGAGCTATAAATCAACACGGATTGACAGGATTCATTATCTAATGTTAACACTGACTGCCAATATGTCACACTAATGCAATGCAATGTCAGTAGAATTGCTGTGGTTTTACAGTCATCAGCACTGCAATGGTTTCTTTGTGATGGAAGTTAGAAGACGTTACAAGGTAAATTTAATGCAGTGTCTGTTTATTTCCCATAATGCCTGTATAATAAAATAACAGTAGGAATTAAAATAACATCCCTTTATTTTCCATGTACAATTCCAGTGCTTGTTGCTTCTCTATTCAGAATAACAGAGAGAGAGTCACAACTAGAGATCTAGGACCAAAAAACTAAATCAACACTGCATATAGAAAGCACATGTATATATTGGAAAATGTTAATCCATTTCAAGTTCAATTTAGTACCCTCCAACAAAAATCATAACAAAGTGAAACAATATGTAGATCCATTAGCTTCACTAGGTTGAGTTGACTTTTCCATATAGTGTACCTCTCCAGTCGGGGTTGACGGAGCTGTTCCATAATGTCTGAGCGGGAGAATACGCTCCACAGTCCCACTGAGTTTATGTCACAAACTTCTGAGTCCAAGTTGTTGGCGCTTGATCCTGCAAGTGAGATTGTTAACGACGGAGCCCATGCTGTCAGTAGCCATGCCAGGAGCAGACATCTGCTGCAGTGGATGCTGATCCATAGTCCAATCCAGGGTTTAGTATGGCCCTCTCCATTCCTAGAAAAATAATAAAGGCACTAATGATTGACTGAGTCCAAATACTTTATTTACTAAAAGCTTGAACCTCAATATGTTTCACATATTCAGTAAAGATGCCTGGAAGTATATTATCTTCTCTTGCTAGATTTAAAACAAAAAATGCTACAAATCATCGTTTTAAGATAAGTTAGCCTCACATAACCAGAGATTCATGGAACAGACAAAATCGATCAAGACATGAGCCATGCTGATCACTCTAGCAGAGCAGATCTGGTTGCTTTCATAAACTTTCCATACAGAGGCTTGAGGATTCAAAGTGACGTCAAAAAGTTGCAGATGAACCATCCAGGACCTCATCCACAGCACACAATTATCACATTACTATTGGTGGCGAGATCAAGGCCGAGGCAGTGTGTGTGTGTGTGTGCTGCTTCCAGCGCGAAGGATACGAATCACCAGCGCAGCTGGGGCTAGCATACTTCAGTGCAGTACCAGGCTTCAGAAGTCAACCTCACATCACTCCCAGCCATTTAGCTTCACAGAGAAACACAAATGGGGGGATTGCAGTAAGGGAAAATCCTGATTAGAGAGATATGTCTCATTTAAATGATTAAAGAAGGTCTACCAATGAGAGAATGGAATATCACTCTCAGGGCAGTGTGTGAACAGTTAATGGAGAACACGGAAGAGGAAATGGTTTTATTTCCAAAAAGACAGCTGGATGAATTATCTGCACAATATATCATTCTATTATGAGAGCACAACGTAAGATAATTTTTTCTCAACAGAGATTTGGACCAAAACGTAACAGCTGTTGTTATCATTGGATTTGATTCCAAACAAAGCCGGAACATCCCAAGGTGAGGTAGTGCAGGTAGGTGGCCTCTCGACAACATGCACTTCGCTTTACCTGCGCTCGCGCACGCACACACACACACACACACACACACACACACACACACACACACACACACACACACACACACACACACACATCCTCCAAACAGCCTCCCGCAACATGACATCATGCTGTCTGCCCCCGCACACCATGCACTCAGCCCAAGGGGTTGTCATGGCAGCAAAGTGGCGGGACCGGCCCGTCTACGCCATAGCCCACAGGGAAGGAACAACGTGTCAGAGGATAAGTAGTCATCCATCAATGTTTCTCATCTTCTTTCTGCCTGTCTGCACCCTGAGCTCGCTTACCTGTGAGAAGTCACGTTCCACCACTGTACAGGACGTGGCCTCACTCTCTGACGTTTGCCTCTTCTCCCTCCTCCTCCCCTCCTGTCTCCCTCCCCTCGCTGGGCCTCACACATCACCCTCTCTCTCCTTCTTGCTTCCCCTGGCCTAAGCTACCACCTCTCTACTATGTCTGCGCTTGTTCCATCAAATTCTCCCTTCCTTCTCACTTCAATCCCTGTCTCAGTCCGCAGCAACCACACTCCCTCCATTATTATTATCTCCCCTCACTTTTAGGCTGTGTGTGCTTTTCCAGCCTCACCTCCCACCGACCTTCGGCGTACCTGTTTTTCTCTATCTCTCCCTTAGTCCCCCATTCGAGCCCATTCCTTCCCACGTTTCTCTCCTATGCCTCACCTTGGAGCGGGGCCAGTACAGCAGGAACCAGGCCCCAACCTGCCCGTCAGTCTCAGCCTGCCTGCCTGCACCCTGGGGCTGAGGCAGAGGCCGGCCCCCATATCGCCCTCCCTCATCAGCACATCTACCTGTCTGCTGGCACACTGCCATGCACACACACACAGTTCCCCTTCATTTACTGAGAGAGAGGACAGGAACCAGGTAGTAGGGAGGGGGGGAAGGAGATAATGTAGGCCTAAATTCTTCAGAGAAAGACGACTCATGTTGGGGTCAAACATGTTTGACCTGAGAACGGAGAACACCCACGGCTACCCAGAGAGGAGCACGTATACAGTACCGCTCATTCTCCCCGCGTCCCCAACACACACCTTTCATTCAGCCTGCTGGCTGCCCCGCACACTCCCATCAACAGGTCCCTTTGAAGGCCACCGACTCTGGGGTGGGCCATCAAAGCATATCTTCATTCAATCCACTGAAAGGATCTGAGGCTCCCCAGAGAAGCCGTGTTTGAAGTGATATCTCTGTGCCACTGCATTCTTTACCATGCTGTCATGACTGGAGTTACACCAAAAAAAAAAGAGGCAAGATCATGGGCACTGCGCCGACGCCACCAGCCCTGATCATGTCTCATGTACATGTGAGCTACCGCTGCTACCTCTGTTTGATCAGCGAGCTCACCATACAGTAGGTGGTTGTTTATAGCAACGGTCAGTGTCTGTATTGGATTGCACTACCGTATGTGTGATCATATATTCCACCGAGTGAAGATAAAATGAGAAATGAGTCATTCGTACCTGCGGAATCTCTCCTGATCATCTTTCCATTACTCAGCCTCTTCTCTGGGCTCACCTGAGATCACCTGAAAGAGATTAAGGATGGGGAAATAAATTGATTAACAGTAGAGCTCATGCAAGAGTAAACACAAAAGTTGCAAAAAAAATCTGAGGAATCAAACTTCATTTAGTTCAATTCTGCCCAAACCTCCATTAAATCTTCAGCAAACATTTCTTCAGCTACAACACAAATAGTTTTTTCCTCTGTTTTCACAGATACATTCCTCTGATTTCCTCTAGTTTTATTTTTCACACAAAGTGTTTTGTGCTGTAATCACTGTTTTAAGGTGCCTGCTTGTGTGTCTTGTGTTTAAAGTACTGCCTCCTCGCTGTGTTCTTTTTAAGGCCCTTGCTGGGCCAAATACAATCTTATGACCACATGGCTCTGTCCTCATCCAGTATATCGTAACAGAACATTTAATAAGTCAAACTTGGACTAGCCACATAGATCACCCCACCCTATTCTTAAATGTAAATCTAAGGTTTCAGCACAACACAACAGTACCTGGCAGTTCAGGAGAATGGAAGCACTTAAAGTAGCTTTTCCATTGTACCATTTCAAAATTACTTGGTGTGCTGGCTTTATAAGGTTAGCAGGTTGAGGAACACATCAAATCGAGAGACTTACTTTCTTAATACACATGGGTTTTAATGACCTCCTTGACTGAAGCTGTGCTCTCTGGACCAATGACAGCTCAGGTCCCTCTTCACCCAATCACAAACAAAGGTGCTCTCTGGCTCTGAGTTTCACTGTCCCAGACCTGTTACCTTGGCAACAAATGCACTGTTTCCAAGTGACACAAAGCCTAAACTTAAGAACCTCTTTTCAGGTCTCGGGCTCCAAGAGTTGAGGGGAAAACAGCAATAACAGGACGGCGGGGAGAGAAACTGAATACCAGCAAATTGCTTCCCAGAGTTTCTGGAGGACATGGTAAAATGATTCTTTCTTTCCTCTCCCTTTTAAAATACCTTGCCCTGGCACGAGGCACCATAGGTAGTTGTGTGCTGGTCCCATTTCTTTTAAATCCCGTCTTATATTTCTGTTTTTTTCTAGCTATCGTACTGAGGTAAGTGAGTTATCATGTACGCCAGCAGGCTCGAGCTGCATGTGGCTAGGCTAAGCCTCCAGATGAGGTAATGTTTAGAGGGCTGGCGAGCCAAGAGAAGGGTTGGTCAGGTCTTGATTAGCTCAGGGGCAGGGGCTCTCTCTAATATTGGACACCCCTTTGTGTGGTGAGATTACTACCTTATGAAAAACTGCCCCTGCTGACATGCCTGATGGGATCAGAGCTTCCTGACCGCTGCATCCTCCTGCTTATGAGCCTTCTACACACACGTGAGAAAACACACCGGCAAACACCGAACACACACACACACTCAAACACTTCATCCTCTCACAAAGACAAGTGTGTGCAGTGGGAGATCGTACACACAACTCATACGTTTTGGTATAGTTTCTTATACACTGTACATGCGTACACATAAACAAGCACACATGTGGACACAAGCAAATGCGCACACATGGTTGCAAACGTCATCTCCTAGGGCCTATTCTCTTCCACTTGTGTATGTGATGACCACAGCTGATAATCCCCCCAGATGGAAAACAACCTGCATTTTGTTCACA